>NC_092339.1:260162500-260466250 GCF_046630445.1 Rutidosis leptorrhynchoides
AGACATCAAAATTTTCTGGTTCGTAGTAATAGTTGGATTTGTACGTGGACCGGGTTATTGGAGCCAAACAGTCCTCAATTATATTGAGACCAAACGAATCCTGCCCCTCTGCTGCATCTTTTGGCTATTCGAAACGTGGGCAAAATCAGAAAAGTCTATTGATTGGATAACTTATTATAATTTTTCTTTCTTTTTTAAAACTAATAGGATATTCAGTGAATGCACCGAGCAAGACGTTCACCACCTTTTGTACGTTCACCACCTGTAACTCGATCAAGACATCGTTTAACAAATATAACCGCCGTTGATTTTTCTTTAGAATCGTCATCCAGTCGACCAAGTACTTCAGTTCAAATTTCCGATAATCCATTTTTTGAACCCAACCTCACAATTGAGAATCCGGGGAATATTCAGGAACGGTTCGTAGATCCTGAACCACTAAACTTTCCTCCGGAACCACCAATCATTCAAACAGAGATTGTTGAGGAACGAACTATTAAATCAGAATCATCTAGTGATACCGAGTCAACAAATTCAATTATGGAGAATCTGGAACCTTTAAGTATGGAAGACCGAATGAGAGCTAAACGCACTGGCCAAGGTCACGCAATTACTCATCCAGACATTAATGCGCCAGATTATGAAATCAAAGGACAAATTTTACACATGGTGACTAATCAATGCCAATTTAGTGGTGCGCCGAAGGAAGATCCAAATGAACATCTACGTACCTTTAATAGGATCTGCACACTATTTAAAATCCGAGAAGTGGAGGATGAACAGATATATCTCATGTTATTTCCCTGGACTTTAAAGGGAGAAGCCAAAGATTGGTTGGAATCGTTGCCTGAAGGGGCGATCGATACATGGGATGTTTTAATTGACAAATTTCTTAAACAATTTTTTCCTGCATCTAAAGCCGTAAGACTTCAAGCAGAAATTGTTACGTTCACACAAAAGCCAAATGAAACTCTATATGAGGCGTGGACAAGATATGGAAAGTTGTTAAGAGGATGTCCGCAACATGGTTTAGACACCTGTCAAATAGTACAAATATTCTACCAAGGATGCGACATCACTACAAGAAAAGACATAGATATAGCAGCTGGTGGTTCTATTATGAAGAAAACCGAAACTGATGCTTACAAAATTATTGATAACACTGCTTCCCACTCACATGAGTGGCACCAAGAAAAAGATATCATTAGATCATCTAAAGCAGCTAGAGCCGATTCTAGCCATGACTTAGATTCCATTTCCGCAAAGATAGATGCTGTGGAGAGACGAATGGAAAAGATGACTAAAGATATTCACTCAATACGAATTAGTTGTGAGCAGTGTGGAGGACCACATTTGACAAAAGATTGTCTCAGTATTGAATTAACAATGGAACAAAGAGAGAATATTTCATACATAAACCAAAGGCCTGGAAATAATTATCAGAATAATTATCAACCGCCAAGACCGATTTACAATCAAAACCAGAATTATAACCGAAATATTCCATACAATAACCAACAAGGTCCTAGCAATCAACAAGTATCCAATAATACTTACAATCAGCAAAGACCTAATTTTCAAAACAAACCACCACAACAAACCGATGATAAAAAGCCGAATTTAGAAGATATGATGACGAAGCTAGTTGAAACTCAAACGCAGTTTTTCACATCTCAAAAACAAACCAATGAACAAAATGCTCAAGCATTTAGAAATCAACAAGCTTCTATTCAAAATCTGGAACAAGAAGTAAGTAACCTAGCAAGGTTAATAGGTGAAAGAAAACCGGGAAGTTTACCAAGCGATACAAATGCTAACCCCCGGAATGAAACAGCTAAAGCTATTACCACAAGAAGTGGTACAACACTTAAATCACCTGAAATACCTGTAACTTCTGATGAAACTATTCCTACTCCACAAGAACCACAACCTGATAAAGAAAAGGAAAAAGAACCGGTAGTTGAAAAGGTTAATGAAGATAACACAGTTAAGGATAAACCTTATGTTAAACCATACCAACCACCACTTCCTTATCCGAGTAAAATGAAGAAAGAAAAACTTGAAGCCGAGCAATCCAAATTCTTGGATATGTTTAAACAGATAAATGTAAATCTTCCTTTCATTGATGTGATTTCAGGAATGCCAAGATATGCTAAATTCTTGAAAGATCTAATCACGAATAGAAAGAAAATGGAAGAACTCTCGGCTGTTACTATGAATGCTAATTGTTCAGCAGTGCTGTTGAATAAGATACCAGAAAAACTATCTGATCCAGGAAGTTTCACAATTCCATGTTTTCTGGGTAGTCTTAGTTCAATATAAGCATTGGCAGACTTAGGTGCTAGTATAAATCTAATGCCGTATTCACTATACGCTAAACTAGACCTTGGAGAATTAAAACCAACAAGAATAAGCATACAACTAGCCGATAGATCAATAAAATATCCTAGAGGGATAATGGAGAATATGCTAGTTAAAGTTGGTACTTTAGTATTTCCAGTAGATTTTGTTGTTTTGGACATGGAAGAAGATTCTCAAGTTCCTCTCATATTAGGAAGACCATTCTTAAACACGGCTAAAGCAATGATAGACGTGTTCGGTAAGAAACTGACCCTAAGTATAGAGGATGAGAGTGTTACCTTTTCAGTTGATAGAGCAATGCAACAACCACAATCTGCAGATGATACATGTTATTATATTCAAACTATAGATGCACATGCAGAATTATTAGAAGAATTTCCAGAATTACAAGGAACAGGAGAATGTTCTTTAGGAGAAGGTAATGAACCAATTGATGAAGCTGAAATGTTAGCTACACTTATAGCTAATGGATATGAACCAACAACAGAAGAAATTCAAATGCTAAAAGAAGAAGACAGATATCGATATAAATCATCGATAGAAGAACCTCCGAAATTAGAGTTAAAGCCACTTCCAAACCATTTGGAATACGCTTATTTACATGGTGAATCTGAATTACCTGTAATAATATCGTCTTCTCTTACTGAAAATGAGAAATCACAACTCATTTCTGTGTTGAAAGCTCATAAACCAGCCATTGCATGGAAGATTCATGATATTAAAGGAATAAGTCCTTCGTATTGCACACATAAAATCCTTATGGAAGAAGGTCATAAAACGTATGTGCAACGCCAACGAAGACTAAATCCTAATATGCAAGATGTAGTTAAGAAAGAGATTATTAAACTGCTAGATGCAGGTTTAATTTATCCAATTTCTGATAGTCCATGGGTAAGCCCAGTTCAATGCGTACCTAAGAAGGGTGGCATGACTGTCATTACAAATGAGAAAAATGAGCTTATTCCTACTAGGACTGTAACAGGATGGCGTGTATGTATTGATTATAGAAAATTAAATGACGCCACCAGAAAAGATCACTTTCCCTTACCTTTCATAGATCAAATGTTGGAAAGATTAGCCGGAAATAGTTACTATTGTTTTCTAGATGGATTTTCCGGATATTTTCAAATTCCAATAGCACCCGAAGATCAAGAGAAAACCACATTCACGTGCCCTTATGGTACTTTTTCTTACAAACGCATGCCATTTGGACTTTGTAACGCCCCTGCAACCTTTCAAAGGTGTATGATGGCGATTTTTCATGACATGATAGAAGAATGCATGGAAGTATTCATGGATGACTTTTCAGTCTTCGGTGATACATTTAAATCATGTCTAGTTAATCTGGAACGAATGCTAATTAGATGCGAAAAATCAAATCTAGTACTTAATTGGGAGAAATGCCATTTCATGGTTAAAGAAGGCATCGTTCTTGGACATAAAATTTCAAAAGAAGGAATTGAAGTGGATAGAGCTAAAGTAGATGTAATTGCTAAACTTCTACATCCCACAAATGTTAGAGGAATTAGGAGTTTTCTAGGGCATGCCGGTTTTTACCGACGTTTCATAAAAGATTTTTCTAAAATTGCCACTCCTATGAATAAACTCCTAGAAAAGGATGCGCCATTCATCTTTTCAGATGAGTGTATCAAATCTTTTAATATTCTTAAAGAAAAACTCACTAATGCACCAATCATGATAACACCAAATTGGAGTCTACCATTTGAACTAATGTGCGATGCAAGTGATTTTGCAATGGGAGCCGTTTTAGGACAAAGGATTGAAAAACGATTTCAACCTATATATTATGCTAGTAAGACATTACAAGGAGCACAAACGAACTATACAACTACTGAAAAAGAACTCCTTGCTATTGTCTTTGCTTTTGACAAATTTTGATCATATCTCGTTCTAGCAAAAACGGTGGTCTATACCGACCATTCTGCTCTTAGATACCTATTTTCAAAACAAGATGCTAAACCAAGATTAATCCGTTGGATCTTACTCTTACAAGAGTTTGATATTGAAATCCGAGATAAAAGAGGAGCAGAAAATCTCGCCGCTGATCATCTTTCTCGTCTTGAAAATCCCGAATTAGAAGTTCTGAATGAATCGGCCATAAAAGACAACTTTCCTGATGAATATCTATTGAAGATAGATTATAAAGAAATCCCATGGTTTGCAGACTATGCAAACTACTTAGTTTGTGGATTCCTTGAAAAAGGATTATCGTACCAAAGACGAAAGAAATTCTTCAGTGATATAAAACACTATTTCTGGGAAGATCCACATCTGTTTAAAAGTTGTCCCGATGGAATAATACGCCGATGTGTATTTGGAGATGAAGCTAGTAAAATTTTAAACCATTGTCACACAGGACCAACAGGAGGGCATTATGGGCCTCAACTAACAGCAAGAAAAATTTATGAAGCTGGATTCTATTGGCCTACAATTTACAAAGACGCACACCTTCTTTGCAAATCCTGTGATGCATGTCAAAGGGCCGGAAAAATAAGTCAACGTGATGAAATGCCACAAAATGTCATCCAAGTATGTGAAGTATTTGACATTTGGGGTATTGACTTTATGGGTCCATTTCCAAAATCTCATAATAATCTATATATACTCGTAGCCATTGATTATGTATCTAAATGGGCGGAAGCACAAGCTCTCCCAACTAATGATGCACGAGTTGTAGTCAACTTTTTAAAATGTCTTTTTGCAAGGTTTGGAACACCGAAAGCTTTAATAAGTGATCGGGGAACTCATTTCTGTAATAATCAACTTGAGAAAGTTCTTAAAAGATATGGAGTAACTCATAAAATCTCCACCGCATATCATCCACAAACAAGTGGACAAGTTGAAAATACAAACCGAGCTTTAAAACGTATTCTAGAGAAAACCGTAGGATCAAATCCGAAGGAATGGTCCATTAAATTGGAGGATGCACTCTGGGCTTTTAGAACAGCCTACAAAACTCCAATTGGAACCACACCTTTTAGACTTGTGTATGGAAAAGCATGTCATCTTCCAGTAGAAATTGAACACAAAGCATTTTGGGCTTTGAAGACATGTAATCTTGATTTACATGAAGCCGGACGTCTACGATTAAGTCAACTAAACGAATTAGAAGAATTAAGACATGAAGCATACGAAAATTCGTTAATCTATAAAGAAAGAACGAAGAAATGGCATGATAAAAGAATCAGAAGTTCAAAAGAATTTAAAGAAGGAGACAGAGTTCTTCTTTTCAATTCACGATTCAAGCTATTTCCTGGAAAATTGAAATCAAGATGGTCTGGACCATTCATAGTCAAAAGAGTTTTCCCATACGGAACGATAGAATTGATAAATTCAAATGGGATTGAATTTAAAGTTAATGGTCACAGAGTTAAACATTACATACATGGTCCGATGGAAGTCGACAACGAAGTTAATCACAATTTCAATACCACAGCTAACTAAGTGTGGGGAGAATCAAGTCTTTAAAGGATAATATATATTTCTGTTAGAGTTAGATTGTCTGTTTTCGTGTAGTTCTCGAAAATGGAACACGTATGGTCTTTCCCTAGCAGACCCTAAAGAACTAGTCTTCTCCCCCCATTCTGAATTTTTATTTTTTTTAGGTTTTTACGAAATGAAGACTGCCTGTGAACTAAACCATGGTCTAATGCTACACGCTTTGATCACTAAAAGAAATAATGACATACTACCGAGTGAATTAGTATCAGTAATCAGAGAAAGAATGGACGGAGTTAGAAAAGGATCCAGATGCGAAGATAATAAGTTACAATTTGGTAAAGGAAAATCAAAATCCGCAGCGAAAAGAAGAGCACGACACCTAGAACGATGTCACAAATGTGGAAAATGGTCACATGGAGGTAAATGTTCAAATAATCAAACCTATTCAAATACCGAATTTGTTACTTTATGCAGAGACGGACCGTTCATATGTTTAGAAGAAAAGACAATGAATGCTCGAGGTTACGCCTATGCAGCCATGGAAAACCAATTAAACCGACTATCTTATGAATATAATAGATCATATAACTAAGAAATCTATTTCACAGGTATGTCTGTACAGTTTTTATTTTTATTTTTATTTTTAACCTTTTGATAATAAACGCTAATTTGTTCGCTAAAAAGTATTAAATTGGTATTGAATAAAATTAGGTTTGGCGACCGAAATTATTGATATCATTCAAAAATTTATTACATCACTGCGAAATTTAACGTTTATTCTTAAGGTATAAATATCTTTAATCAATCAACCCAAAATATTTCAAAAATTCGTCATGAGTTAAATTAGGTCTTGGAACCGAAATTACTTTACCGAAAAGAGGGGCGCATATTTTTGATAATATTTGATTGATTAAAGTGGGATAAAAAGACAAAAAGATTTTTAATTTTATTTTTACCATGTTTTTAAAATTAATATTTAAATCTTAAATTAATATTGTAAACTTTGTAAAAACAATATATTTAAAATTGTAAATATTTGAAAAATTAATATAAGTTTGGTATGAATTTATAATATGAATTTTTAAAATATGAAATTTTAATTTTATGCAATTCAAATTTTAAGTTTGGTGTGAATTTTTAATTTTTAATTTTTAATTTTGAATTTTATATTTAAGTTGTGTGAATTTAAAAAAAAAAAAAAAAAAAATTTACTTTATCTCATTAAGTTAAAAATATGATTTTTAAAAATTCGTCGTAAGTTGAAGACTAGGTCTTTGCACCGAAATTGCTTTACCCGAGGGAGGGACGAGAACTTTTATTATCATTATTTTTAATCTTATTGAATTAAAGTATGCCAAAAACATTGAAAAAACCCAAAAAAATCTTAGCTTTTAAAACAATCGCTACAAAAAGACAAATTTTAAAATTTTGTCGAAGGACGGACTAGGACATCGATCCGAAACGACCTCGTCCTAGATAACAAGGGAAACAAAATTTTAAAATTAATTTCTTAATTGTTTTTAAAAGTTAATGATTATAAAAAAAAAAAAAAAAAAAAAAAAAAAAAGAGTAAACTCCGCGTCTCGCGGAGTTTGCAGTGCAAAACCTCCGCGACTCGCGGAGGGACCAAATTACAAAAAAAAAAATAAAAGAGCTGCACGATCAGTTCACTCAACCCACACAAAAACACACAAAAACACAGCGAAATAGCTGCGAAAAAACCCCGAAAAACCACCCAAAAACACCCCAAAAAATCCCAATTTTTAACCGTTAATCACCAAATTTTTTGCTAAAATTATGTTGAGAAGGATGATATCTAAGAACTACTCAAGAAAAACGGTAAATTTCTACACCTAAACACCATTTAATTCGAAATTTTGTGTTCTTGAGCTATTTTTCCCCAATTTGATTTTGATGCTTTTTAGTGTAATTAGACTTAAATTGTTTATGTATTATGCTTGTATAACCTAGATTGATGCTGTTTAACATGATTAGAAGCCTTAAACTTCAAATTTTGAATAATCTAGGGTTTGTGTTCTTGAGCAATTTGGGGCTTTTTGATATAAACAGGTTATGGCCGATTTTTGTCATGAATTGTTGCTAAATTGAGTAGTGTAACATGTCTAGGTAGTTAAATGATCCAAACTTTGAGCCTAAACATGATTTTGAGAATTAAAGTGGACTTTTTCAAGTCCAAAATTCATGAACTTGATTTTTGAAAGATAATGCCATTTGAGACTTGTTTAATTGCTAGTAATGATTATTTTGACATGTTATTTGAGTTGAATGCTTATGAACTTGGCGAACATTTTCGTATATGCTTATTTGAAAAAGTATAGATTTGATAAAAATGTGAAAATAAGCTTAAGTTTGATATAAATTGATAATGTCATTGTAATTATTTTGATTGATGATTTTGCTGACACTAATGCATATTTGGATGCACAAAATTTGTGTTTGATGTGTTTTGCAGAATGAAAGGGGTGAATCTTCATCCCAAGCCCGCCATGCTCCTGCTGAGAATTTAGAACAACAGGAGGTAGATAACTACTACAAGCAGGATGTACCTCATCCAGTCATGACCTTTTCCGATATGCATTTGGAAGAATTGCACCCGAACCTGAGATTTGACAGACTTTGGATAGATTATCCAAAATATCAACGGGGTTTGCATACTCTTCACTCTAAGGTTGTTGAGGTACCGAGGGTCATAGAATGGGGACCCTTAGAAGCTGTAGAATTGGCCGGGCCAATTAGGGAATTACTTGTACAGAGGTATAGTAATTCTTCTTTTAATGACTGGATATGTTTATTCACCATACGCAGACCTGTATATAAAGTATGGTGTGAAGAGTTGTTATGTAGTATAGAGTTGAATGATCGGGTAGCTAGTTTAACCGATCGTTCTTTTATTAGATTTTTATTAGGCGGTTCGATGCGCCACATGTCTTTACTGGACATGGCTCAGGCTTTACGTATATATACGCCTGAGGAGTTAGCGTCTGCCGATTGTAGAGGATTGATACTAAACGGTAGAAAGATAGATGAGAATTTTGATACACACGGTGTGTGGAGTCAAATGACAAGCCATCACCGTTTCAAAGGGGGAAACTACTCTTATTTGGATATAGATAGAGCCGAATTAAGAGTAATACATAGGTTTTTAGCTAATTCGATTACACAAAGGGGTAAAAACAAAGAAAAGGTAAATGAACAAGATTTGTTTTACCATATGTGTATTCGAGACCCACAGAGCGCTGTAAGTATACCATATTGTGTGGGTTATTATTTATCAGCTATGGTTCGGGGGATGCGACCACATAGCATAATAGGAGGTGGTATTTTTATTACTTTGATTGGTGAATATCTCGGTGTGGATATAAGTCGGGGGGGATTATTAGTAGAAGAGCCGGAACCCTGCGACACTATAGGTTTAAATGTATACCATGGTGCGAAAGTTTTGAAGCGGCGAAATAACGCCGCAGTACGATACAATGGTAGACATCCACAGGTAGAGAGAAACCAGGAACAAGGTAATGTAGGAGGGGGGAATGAGATGCAAGAAATGCATAGGTTTATAGCTTCTCAGGAATACGAAAATGCTAGACAGAGAGCATTTGAAGATTGGCAAGTTCATCAGAACCAGATCATAGCGCATTGCCAACATATAGGTAGAAACTATATTCCTACACCGAAACCCGTCTTCCCTCCTTGGTCGATAGAGATGCAGCCACCATATCCTACGTATGATCCTGCCGAAGCATTCTATAGCACTTATGGTTATGCCTGGAACCCCTATTGGTACCAATATCATCCTTAGTTTACTTATTTTTTTTTTATTTTGTAATTTGTAATTATTGATACATTTAATATTTTTGTTAATATTGTAATCATTTTTATATTTATCTAACTTTTATTCTTAGATTTTAATAATTTTTGAATGTGGGGTAATAAACCAAACTTCAAAAATATGTATATATGTTTGCAGTTTATCTTATGTACACAACAGGGTAAAACAACGCATTTTCAAAGACTGGCATTAAGTTCAGCAAAAGCAAGTAATTTTGACGACAAGATGCAAAATATATGTGAAATAACAACAAGACGGAATGAACAAATGATGTGCACCATTTATCATTCAGCAAACAAACGCCAATATATTTGGAATCTTTGGTAAAAATTTAATCATTTTCACACAAATCACCCTCAATAATTTAAATTGTTACTGATTTCTTGCAAATGAGGGTATTGCAAGATCTTAAGTGTGGGAAGGGATTAAATTCTTTCGGATTTTAAAATTTTTATATTAAACACTTGGTTACCATTAAAAATACTAGTAAAGCAGTAGTTGTATTAGAATCTAGTGCTCTCTGATAAAAAAGAACAGCCCTAGTCTTATATACTGACTACCCAATTCTAGTAAAATTTTTCAAAATTTTCAATTAAATGAATTCAAAATCATGTTTATACATATTTATGAACGATAAAACTAGGTTTTAACACCGAAATTATTGTTACCTCGGAAAGGATATAAATTGAGAAACAAATTAAAATGTTAAAATTCATTTAAAATGGAATAGAGGACGATAAAAAGAAAAATAAAAAGCCAAGTGTGGGAAAATTTACCAAGTTATTTTAAACATATGTCACATATATCTGTAACAAATAACTGAAAATACTTTTGCTTTGAACTAAACTAAACTGTTTTACCCGATGAAAGAAAAGAAGAGATGGATCTACACGATGAATCAATTCCATCATTAAAAGGAAGTAAAGTCTTCCGAAAAAGACACGCGCTTCTTGATTTAGGTCATGAAGTTGTCGTCCAGACCAGCTGTAGGAAGACAAAAAATCTAGAAAAGTCATCTCTAAAATCGGCTGGAAATCCACGGACCTCAGCATTAAACAGGGTCGCCAAGTGGTCAGATTTATCCTAACCATGAGAAGGATTTATCTCGTACAATGGGGGGGCACCATGCAAATTAGCTGGATAAGACTAATGAATCAGATCCCCAGAAAGGATAATCTCCTTAAAGATTTAAAATCAGCTTTTAAGACTGATATTACTCAATCCTAGAGATTGACCTTAAAGATTGAGAATTCAAACTCATGGAATTCAATGATATCTAAACTCGAGCTTAAACGAGAAAATATTTTGATCAAAATTACAAACCAATTTGTTTTCTGAAAACCCTATTTTCAATACGTTCATTACCATTGAACGTAAAATCCTAGGAATTCACCTGGAATTCATTAGGTCACCTGAACTAAATCGGGTGTCAACCGTAAGAACGGTGGTTGCATAGCATGGTCAAAGACAGGACCTTGTGCCAGACCGAAAAATTATAAGGGTGAGCGTTACTATTGCTCCTACCAAGGATAGTAATTGCATCCGACACGTTATAGACCATAATCAAAAGCATGTCACGGGACATTGCCTTAACAGTTGCTTGTTCAACGCTTTCCTTTACAACCGGACGGTAGTTTGCCGAAAGGTAATATACGGAACAAGTAAACTGGACGTGTTGCTTTCCAAATACAAGGTTAGCAAGTGGGTGACACAAAACCGCAAGTTTTGAGCTGGACGTGTTGCTTTCCAAATACAAGGTTAGCAAATCTGAAACCCACCAAACCCACAAAAATATTTTTGCAAACACCGGTAAAGGGTTATTCCGGAAAACTTATCTAGGGTAAAAAAAAAAACTAGATTTAATTTTCAAAAGATCAAATGTTTTCATAAAGATCCAATTTCCTTAATGGATCTAAATTTTTATAGTCATGTGGGACTGTAAACCATATCGTTACTACCATTGTTTATACCGCCGTATAGAAATCACTGATGTACAAAGTGTGAAGAATAAAGAAGTGATTCTAGTATTTCAAGACAATATTGCTTGAGGACAAGCAACGCTCAAGTGTGGGAATATTTGATAATGCTAAAAACGAACATATATTTCATAGCATTATTCCTCAAGAAAGACAAGCTTTTAGTTGCAATTGTTCTATTTACAAGTGATATTCGTTTAAATAATAAAAGGTGAAGACAAAAGACAGATTCGACGAATTGAAGACGCAAACGACCAAAAAGCTCAAAAGAACAAAAGACAATCAAAAAGGTTCCAATTATTGATAAGAAACGTCTCGAAATTACAAAAGTACAAGATTCAAAACGCAAAGTACAAGATATTAAATTGTACGCGAGGACGTTCGAAAATCCGGAACCGGGACCAGAGTCAACTCTTAACGCTCGACGCAACGGACTAAAAATTACAAGTTAACTATGTATATAAATATAATATAATATATAATTAATTATATTAATTATATATATATTATATATATATATTAGAAACCGTCGGCAGCAAGAAACTCCAAGGGTGTGAGCTGTAAATACATCTCCGCGACTCGCGGAGTTTTAAGGGCATTTTGCCGCGAGTCGCGGAGCCCCAATTTTCAACTCTGGCTATAAAGCCAACCGAATTCTGATCAAATTTCATATCTTATTTCATCTCTCTCTCAATATATACGTAATATATATATATAATTTATATTTTAATTTTAATTTTAATTATAATTCTAATAATAAGGGTATGTTAGCGAATGTTGTAAGGGTGTAAGTCGAAATTCTGTCCGTGTAACGCTACGCTATATTTAATCATTGTAAGTTATGTTCAACCTTTTTATATTAATGTCTCGTAGCTAAGTTATTATTATGCTTATTTAAAACGAAGTAATCATGATGTTGGGCTAATTACTAAAATTGGGTAATTGGGCTTTGTACCATAATTGGGGTTTGGACAAAAGAACGACACTTGTGGAAATTAGACTATGGGCTATTAATGGGCTTTATATTTGTTTAACTAAATGAAAGTTTGTTAATGTTAATATAAAGATTTACAATTGGGCGTCCCTATAAATTACCATATACACTCGATCGGACACGATGGGCGGGGTATTTATATGTACGAATAATCGTTCATTTAACCGGACACGGGAATGGATTAATAGCCACTAGAATAATTAAAACAGGGGTGAAATTACATTCAAGGGTAATTGGTGTAATTGTTAACAAAGTAGTAAAACCTTGGTTTACACGCAGTCGATAACCTGGTGTATTCATTAAACAAAGTATTAAAACCTTGTTACAATTCGAATCCCCAATTAGTTGGAATATTTATCTTCGGGTATAATAATAATTTGACAAGGACACTTGCAATTTATATTTATGACTGATGGACTGTTATGGACAAAAACCAGACGGACATATTAAATAATCCAGGACAAAGGACAATTAACCCATGGGCATAAAACTAAAATCAACACGTCAAACATCATGATTACGGAAGTTTAAATAAGCATAATTCTTTTATTTCATATTTAATTTCCTTTATTTTATATTTAATTGCACTTCTAATTATCGCACTTTTATTTATTTTTATTTATTCGCACTTTTAATTATCGTACTTTTTAATTATCGCAATTTTATTTTATCGCACTTTTATTATTCGCAATTTCATTATCGTTATTTACTTTACGCTTTAATTTAAGTCTTGTATTTATTTTATATTTTACATTAGGTTTTAACTGCGACTAAAATCTTAAAATCGACAAACCGGTCATTAAACGGTAAAAACCCTCCTTTATAATAATAATATTACTTATATATATATATATATTTGTATTTTTATAAAAGTAAACTAATATAGCGTTGAGCTTTGTTTAAAGATTTCCCTGTGGAACGAACCGGACTTACTAAAAACTACACTACTGTACGATTAGGTACACTGCCTATAAGTGTTGTAGCAAGGTTTAAGTATCTCCATTCTATAAATAAATAAATATCTTGTGTAAAATTGTATCGTATTTAATAGTATTTCCTAGTAAAATAATAACTATTTTATATACACCTCGCTTCACATCAGATAGTCAAAACGATACACGTATGGAGGTTCCATTCTTCAAAAGATTATGCATATGAGATATTTATCATCTCGACATAGAAAATGTAATAGCGAACATGGTGACGTTTGAGGGTTCAAATGACATGGGTTTATGAAACCATATGAAAATTTACACCGAAAGTGTAATAACAGAGAGAATTTGGATATAACAAGTGATGATTAAGTATCAATGCTCAAGAGATATCCATTTAGGATAAAGGAATGTAAAACTTCAAGATTCGATTGTTTACAACCTTTATGGTACATGAAAGTTTGTTAAATGAGTATGAGATTGATATATAGTTTGATTAGAATGAGTTCTTCGTATCTACTAATATCAAGATGATCATTTTTCTCATTTCATGCCCTTGCATTTGGGTTTGAGAGTTTTCTTTGATTCACCTTCTATTCCATATGTCATGATATTGGAATATTCCTATGAATTACTGTAATATAATAACGTTGGCCACCGTCATTATATTTCACTAATTCATATTTCCATTTCAAGGTCACTCCATAAGGTCAGGACATGTGATCAATGATGATTTCCAATATAGTATGTTAAGGATAACAGTAATCTTAGCTGGATCGACAACATGTCGGTTTTAAGCCAAAACTTGCACTTGGAAAAGTTTGCGTAGAGTTGTTCTTCTTAAGAGTTCAAGAATGAATTTGCAAATGTTGCTCACGTCCTTTCTCACTCTTGGGGAAGTTCGAAATGTCATCCGTGAAAACAGTTACTAACTTATGATTGGCTAGTTTTAAGTTGCAGTCTTTATAGACTTGGTTAACCTTCATATCTTTGATAGTTATGGAAGTTGTGGAAGACGTAGTCAGACGAGGAAATTATGAAACATCGTGGTAAGAGTTGGTGTAGTTGGACGAACCATGATTTTTCACTACATAAGGGTGTATAGAAGTTTGATAAATCTGATAGGTCATAAGTTTAAAAATTTTTAAGCGGGATAAAGATGAATATGATATAAACGAAACACTTTATATTATTAAGAATGAGGCATTAAATAAGCCTTTTTTTTAATACACGATTCGGAAATAGAAATGGTTTAAGGCATAGCCTTTACATAGATGGGAAATTGGAATAGGATAAACTAGGAAATATTAAGATTGCACTAGTCTTCATATTTCTTTTTCTCGTCCTCAACCTTCTTCATAAACTTCTCAACTTTCTCATTCTCGGCCTTTTATTTCTCATGCAGGAAATCGAGGCAGTTTTCCTCCATCTTCAATTTAAAGTTAACATCTTCTCTTAGGTAGGCAAGAGATTGCTTCCCCCATCGGGCATTTCTATCACCTTCATACTTCACCAACTTTATCTCATTCTTTAGCTCAGCGTTTTCCTCCATGAGCTTCCTGATCGCTAGGTCTTTTTCCTTTATTTGAACATCGATCCTTGCAATATGGCGAATTAGGTCATTGGTAGTTTTTCGCAGATTCATGATCTCGTACTTTGCATCAACTTCTTCGTAAGAAGGAGATCGGGATCTTTTCTTTGACGGGCCATCTTCTTTAAAATCAGCAGGGCGTTTCCCTTTACTTTCTGTTCTTGGAATTGGGTAGTATTCGGGAGAATTAGGTAAAGTATTCGGACTATAGTTTGGTGAGGGAGGACCACCAAAGCCATAAGGTGGACTTTGGACTGGTCTTGCAGTTGAAGGATATCCAGTATCTTCTTCGATAGCAGGTTTGAAGTGAGTCATTACTTCAGATGGTTTGAAAAGAATTGTCTTGTCGTTTTTATTAATGCTTGACATCCTATCATTAGGAAAGAGACTTTGATTAGTATTTTAAGCTAAGATTATCAAGGCAAGGTTGTTAAGATTATAAAGCAATCCTAAGTGCTTTAAAGTCTAAGGCAGGAAAGGTTATAGTTTCCTAGATTGCTAAGGCACCCTAGCTAGCAAGTAAGGCACACATAAAGATGCAATCCTGGTTCTCTATAACAGCCTGGTTTGCTCTGATACCACTCTATAACGTCCTCCAGATAGGGTCTGGAAGAAACGTCACTAATATCATATAAACCAACATATTATAATATACGAGAACAATATTGCATGATAAAATCAAACTTTATTGAGAGTACGCAGCGGAAAATGAAATGTCGTTACAAGAATTGAAATTACAATAAAGTAAATGTTTCAAATGCAAGAATAGTAAATGCGATATCTCTTGTTCCTAAGTCCAAGTAGTATCACATAAGCAGTAAGTAAGTAAGCTTGAATCAATCAGCACCTGAGACAAACATGCTAAAGTGTCAACCAAAAAGGTTGAGTGAAATTATAGGTTTAACAAAAGTAGTTATCGTTGTTTTTATACCACAAGATTTAGTTTGTAAAGTTGATCTCCCGCAGGATCAAAAAGTTATGCCAATGCGTGATATTTAGACTAAACGTTCAAGTTTGCCCCAAAGACAAGTTGTAGTTTATACTTGTCGATTTAATTTCATTATTAAGTAATACAATGACTTAGTCAAATGTATCGGGGACGTTACTCCCGATAGGCCTACCCCCAATAATTAAGCATGCATTCAAGGAGCAATTAAAAATATCACTGTAGGGACTTAGTCGGACATAGTCGGGTATAGCATAGTTTAGTAGTTTGGTACTTGTGTCTAAGTTGTAAAATATAAAAACAGCACGTGTCTCACCACAATAAAAGTAAGTAAGTTTGCTAGCAATAAAGAGTGGGGCTATGAATTCACCTTAGTAAGTAGAGAGAGAGAGAGAGAGAGAGAGAGAGAGTTATTTCTCGAAATAGAAAGTTGGATGAGTGAGCAGAAAAGTCAACCTATTGACATTTAAGAGTAGTAAGTGTTTTTGCCCAAGTTTAAATAGATGTTTAAGTATGATAGTGTTGTAAGTATAGTTTGTTTTACTAAGTTTCCTTTCCTAGTAAGTTCTATTTTTAGAAAGTTTTCACTTTTAGTAGATTTCTTATCTTAGTAAGTTTCTATAACTAGAAAGTTTCTACTTTAAGAGTGTTTTCCATTTTAGGATACTTGCCGTATTAGATAAGCTTCCAATCACCCCTTTCCCTTCGAATGGCCATTTCAGGTCTAGGGGCTTGAGCTATAGGATCCTTTAAATCAGAAATCCAAACCCTTCCGGCTAGTGTTTCGTAGAAACCATTCGTCAAGAAAGTTCGAAGATCTATACATCTCTAATACATATCCCAAAATGTTTTTATGTGTTATAATATAAGTAGTAGGTTATAGGTGTTAATAATAGTAATAGTGTATACATGTTAATTAATAGTATAGGTAGTATTATGGTTTCATTAATTAGGGTTAGTTAATTAAAGTAGTATTTTAATGATTAGGGTTTAGGGTTTGAGGATCTAAATAATATGAATGTTAAGATCATGCACGAATATGATTATGAATATAAACATGAATTGAAAGAAAGATTTAAAAGTTTTAAGATTTTAGATCATACCTTGTTAATGATGATGAAGATTAACAAGAAACAAGAAGAAAACTTGGTGATGAAGATCAAATAACCCAAATAATGAAGAAAACGCTTGAAAATCTTGATGAACACGAAGAACAAGCTTGAAGATCTGAATACCACAAGAGAGGGAGAGGGAGAGATTGTTTTTGAGAGAGGATTTTGGTGTAATTTGTGAATGAGAAACTAGGAGTCTAGGGGTGTTTATATAGTGCAAGTATTAGAGTGTTAGTCAACATAAGGATGTTCTAATTAATGATTTTATTTTATTTTATAAATTTTAGTCAACAATAGGTGGTACTAGTTTATATATATATATATATATATATATATATATATATATATATATATATATATATATATATATATATATATATATATATATATATATATATATATATATATATATATATATATATATATATATATATATATATTATTTTATTTTTTTAGTCAACATAAGGATGTAATTGTTTAAGATTCTTTAGTCTCATTATTATTATTATTATTAGTATTATTATTATTATTATTATTATTATTATTATTATTATTATTATTATTATTATTATTATTATTATTATTATTATTATTATTATTATTATTACATTTACTACATGATAAGTATTATTTTCTTTTTACTAATTCATGGCTTGTATATATTTTTTTATTTAGTTCCCAATTGTTTTATTATTTATATAAATGTCACTTTTTATTTATTACTTATAGGTTATTAGTTATAATATTACATAAATGCATAAATTTTAATTAGCAGTGAGTGTCGACTAACAGTTTATTATTTTCATCTTTTATTAACTTGTCAATTATTGCACAAAGTTAATTAATATGTTTTATAACTCTTAACACTTAACAATTGTTGATTAAAGTTTAATCATTAAGTTTTAATTATATTGTTTGGGCATTTAATATTTAAAAAATATAGAATGAAAAAAATGAGGGTCGTTATAATACCTCCCCGTTATTAGAAACTTCGTCCCGAAGTTTTAAGTAGATTTCTCGTTTGCATCAGCAGTTGAGAAGAGATGGGGGTATTTCCGTATCGTTTAGTCTTCGCGTTCCCATGTATGTTAGGGGCTTCTACGCGAATCCCAACGGACTTTAACAATAGAGTTTGATTTTTACGTTCCCGTGAGAATCAGGGAACCTAGTTCACCTAGGATTGAACCAACCCTTTCCACTACACCTGAGGGTAGTAGTGACACCGATTTATCAGCAACTGAATCATCTCCCGAATTATCGAAGAAGAGGACACGTTATATACTAGATGAGATGATTCAGACTCCGCCAACTCAACGCGTATCTAGACCTTGGACTACGACTCCAATCATACGCCAAACAGTTACTCTAACCATTGGTGATACCAACCAAGACCTAGAACCTGTTAGGTCACCTTCACCCATCTCTGTATCACATCCAATAATAACAGTAAGCCCTACATTAAATGAAGCGCAAGCTTCGGTAGGCAAGAGAGCTGAAAGCATGGATGGTAAAATAACAATCAGCCCATCCAATTTAAGCAGGTTTTAACAATAAATCCTACCCAGCAAGATGCTTTGGCATCTAAGGAAGTAAAGTCTTCCTCTGCAGTAAAGTCTGCGTTGACTTAATCGATTGAGGAAACTCAATCATTGAAGTCCAGAACGGCTGAAGGGGAGCCGAAAAATCTTGAAAAGGCACCCTGCGTATCGGCTGGAAATCCTTTTGATGTACTTCATCCTCGTGATGACGTATTACCTCAACGTAAAATAGGGCATGGAGGTTCGGCTTATCTTGATGAGGGAGATCTGCCACGTCCCATGGAAACGAATCAACATGACAATCCTTCGAAATAATTATCAGACTTCCAGCAGACTGTTCCTTTGGTTCAAGAAATTCATCCATTGGTTCAAACCACTTCTCTTCCAAATTCTGAATCTCAGGGTCTGGGGGATGAGTCATTAACTGAAAGAGATGTGCTACCTCATGGTACATTAATGACTTCAGGAGTCGGAGATAGTAATATCTCTGTGAGAGCTAAACCGACGGGTAGTTCTGCTACTTTGTCAGAGTCCAATGAGACTAAATTCATGGAGGCGGGTGATTCGAAAGAATCTTCGCCGGTGACAACTCCGATTTTTGCCCAACCTCCATCAGAAGGGGATATCACGAATCTAACTAGTAGTATGTACAACACTACATATAAGAATAATACCGCACGATTATCCTTACCTGCCCTCACGGCAACTCAAACACTTTCACCGACATCACCTTTAACAGTTGCTGCTGACGCTGTTCCTATTGTTACTTTTCCACCATCACCCCAACGTTCAACAAATTATTATGATACTTTGGAGCAAGAATATTTTAGCCGTATGTTTTCGCGTGTTAATCTTGATATTCTTCGACGTACTTCGCTCCAAGCTATGTTTCGTGCTAGAGTACGACATCCACTTACTTCCTGCTCTTCTCCACTAAGTCCTCACCATGATGATGAACATGCCGATTCTGATCCTTAGAATATTCATGAGGGGGAGATAGGAGTAGATGGATAATTTCTAACGTTGGATATTTCAACAAGGGGTGGTGGTACGAGGTCTGCTTCAACTTCACAAGCTCAATAGGTTTATACTGAATCTGAAATGGTTTATTCTCATGATGATGATGTTGAAAATATGGAACCTGAGCAAGTAATCATTCCAATCTTACAATCAACACAAGCTGAGGTTGAAGGTGGACAAGTAGATGAGGATTTGGATTTAAATGATTTCTATCTTGAGGAGACAGATGATGATGGATTTATTATCTTGAGTACACTATCTTCTTTATCTGCTATTCCTGATAATGTAGAGATAGTTGATGAAGGCAATCCTGAACCAGAAGTACAAAGTGATGATGAAGAGGATTCTACTGATGAAGATGGAGGTGGTCAATATGAAACTCCAAACGTAGGTGATATCTTTGATCATATTGAAGATGATAATGCTCCAACAAATGAAACAACTAATATCACGAATGAAAGTGAGAGTTCGACTTCAGGTGCAACAACATCAAGTGCTACTGTGAATTCCTGGTTTAAATACAACAACGGTTTATTTTTCAAAAATCAGGAACATCAACTGCAACTGGGATTTGAACATGATTTCATGACGTTAAGGAACACATTCATCGAAGAAAATGCTTATAAGATCTTCCGCATGAACGATACACCAAGAAGTAAAAGGTTTACCTATATTGGTTCACGATTGCTTCCAGCTAATGAACAAAACTGGTATGATTTTATGTGGAGGAAACATATCAATCAAAATGAAGATGATTTGTGGCTTCAGAGAAAGTATCGGTTGACAGAAGTACTGGATATTACTTGAGTCGGAGTTGAAATTAGTGTAAAAAAAGATGTCATCAGTCAGTTCCATGTTGTAAGAGAAGATGAGAAAGAGTACAAGTTCACAGAGGCTGATTTTCAGAATCTAGACATGCTTGACATCATTTACATCTACAACTACCTTAGTATTCTCGTAATTCGACCGTATGCTAAATCTCAAGCTTTGAAAGCTGTGAAGAGATACATGATGGAGACAATAGAACTGATGAGACGTGAGGACTTTCAGATTGGTCTCGAAGCAAAAAGGAAAAAGATTCGAATCATATGTCCGAATCAATTCACAAAGGGACTGGAGGATATGAAAATGTTTTAAATGCAATTCGAACCCGAAGGGTTTGTATTTGTAAATTCACAAAAAGAAAAGGTGTTCATTCGAATTGATGAGCTACACAAATATTTAGATGGTAGACTAAAAGCTGCATTAAAGTATCTTAATTTCTGTCAAAGCAAGTTTGATGACATTGACATGAAAATGGGTCTTGGAGAGTTCATTAAACACATCAGAGATCATCTCAAACTCTGGATCCGAACTAGACAAATTGAGATTCTTCGTGGTCAAAGAAAAAGACAGTATTTCAAAGAAATGGATGAATATCCATTACATGAAGGAGATCCAAGAAAGGTATGGGGAGTCTGGAAACCTTCAAAGAAGATTTCAGATAATCAAGTTGAATTTTCTAACTCCACCGGTAAAAGATGGAAAGCTACTTTTGGACCTCTAAAGATTACTCAATAGGATTACATTATAATTTTCACATTTAACACTAAGGGGAGATTGTTAGAACCCCGAAGTATGTATAGTGTTAATGTGAAACATGCCTAAATGAAGGTTCCTTAGCAGAGAGCTATATAAGGAACCAAAGTAGTCCTAATTAGATAGCCATTGCATTGTAACTGAGTTTAAGAAGCTGTGGAATGTAATTTTCCCGATTCTCTCTAATACCGAATCTGTTCTTCACTTACCGAGTCTTACTCTAACTCATCACATCTTCTAATCTCACTATGATCTGACATATCACATTAATTATACAATTAACACATAAACGAGTTGGACTATTTACCAACTCATAACTCCTAGTGCATTAATGACCCATAGTGCAATTATGACCCATTCGCACTACTAACACCCATACTAGGCCAAAACTGTCACAAATCACCAATAACTAGTTATTATTGTCCAAACGCATTAACTAACACAAGTTTTGAGTGATTAAACTCTCATCTTGCTAGTTGGGTCACACTATACCCATTTGAAAGTCAATACTTGCATTTGGGTCAACCATGAACCCTAATGACACCCATTTCACTAACATAAAAGTGTACTAGTGATTTAGCACCCATTCAAGACTCACAAACCCCATTTTACAACACCAAGCCCTAATTCATGAGTCTTTTAGTCTAAGTACACAAATCTTACCAAAAATCCCCAAATTAACATGGAAATGTGTCTTAAACCTAACCCATGCACAAAACCTTAGCCATAACCCAATTTAAACACTAGAACTTGAAATTGGAACTTACCACAACACCAAAACGTAGTTTGCTAGTGGATGTAACAAGATCCAAGCTCCAAATGACTAGATTTAGCTTCTTCCTCTTTGATTTAAGCTTTATCTCTCTAGAGTTTCTCTCTCTCTCTCTCTCTCTCTCTCTCTCTCTCTCTCTCTCTCTCTCTCTCTCTCTCTCTCTCTCTCTCTCTCTCTCTCTCTCTCTCTTTCTAAGTAAATGTATTTGAGTGAAAAGAGGATGAAATGATATAAGGATAAAGTTAGATCAGTTTTGTGGCCTCAAAGCCGCCATTCTAGCAAAAAAACCAAAGTACCCTCTTTAAAACACTAAAATAACGACTTGTTGCTGCCAGCTTCATATGCGCGCCGCGAATAAAAGTGCGCGTCGCACACCACCCGGTAATTTAAAAAACAGGGTGTTACATCTGATTCGGCTAAGATAAAAAAAAGAGTCAATTGAGGAGTTTAAGCGATGCTCTGGATTAACTCTTATTTTGCTAAAAAGCACAACATTTTTCGCTAATATGAAGCCGAGTGTTAAAAACAATATTTTATCTGTTTTGCGCTTAAAAGAAGGTACACTTCCGGTTAGATATCTTAGTGTCCCCTTAGTATCATCTCGCCTTTTATATTTGAACTGTCAGATTCTAGTTGATTGTGCGAGGAATAAAATAAATGATGGGAAAAATAAATTCTTGTCCTTTGTGGGAAGAGTTTAGCTAATTTTTCTTATCCTTACAGCTATGCAAGTATATTGGTGTTTAGTCTTTATATTCCTGACGCAATAATAAAAGACTTTGAGAAATTGTTGCGTGGTTTTTTATGGTGCCACGGGGAGTTAAAATGAGGCAAAGCGAAGGTCCAGTGGGATGATGTTTGTATGCCGAAGAGTGAAGGTGGCCTTGGTATTAAACAACTTAAATCTTGAAATGTTGCTCTTATGGCCTCACACCCATGGAGGTTGATGACGTTTAAACAGTCTCTATGGGTATGGATTCATGAATATAAGTTGTCGAACAAAATATATGGATGGTCCCAATTGTTGCGGGGTCTTCATCGAGTTGGGGAAAAATATTGCATATTAGACCAATGATTCGACAATTTTTATATATCAAATTGGTAATGGTCAAAAGGCTTTATTATGCTACAATGCATAGTGCCTCTTAGGGCCAATGGCTAATATTGTTTCCGAGGAAGATGTTAATGCAGCAAATTTGGGTCATGCTACAGTTAGTAATAGGTGTGATCAGGTGTATTGTGGTCGAATGGATGGGTTTATAAATACCCCATTCTTAGCTCTATTTCGCTGCCAATGTTATCAGATGCAGGATATACTCTATATTGGAAGGATTCGAACAACATCCTCTATAAATTCTACTTGTCGAGAATATGGGATATGATTCGGCCTCACGGTATAACGGTCACTTAAGTTTCAATTAATTTGGTTTCACATTGTGTTCCGAAACATGCATATGTTATGTGGTTGTTAATGGGCGAACGCCTTAAGACGCAAGATAGGTTGAAGCCTTGGGAGTTGAAAGATGACCTAGTGTTGAAGTGCTTGTTTTGCAAAAATTCTATATACTCACACGCTCATCTTTTCATTTAATGCAATTATTCATTTTAGGTTTGGACAAAAGATAAGATACGATTTGTATACACGTGGGAAGTAATGAATGGAAGGAATATAGGGATATTTTGGTTCTTATGACGAATCGGCAGAGTGCAAGGGTTGTGGTTGCTAAGCTTTGCTTGGCGGCTTTTGTTTATTTTCCGTAACAAGAAAGAAATAGTCGAGTTTCCTCACCGACTTTTAATAAGTCCAGTAAAGATAGGTAGTTTAGCCCAGTAGGTTCTAACTTGTCCTTGAGTTCCTCCACATTATTATTGGTTTCTACTAACTCGTCATTAGTTTCCTCTACTTGTTGCATTCGTTCCCACATTGGTCTTAATTTGGATTTCATGACTTCAAGCATGTTTCTATACCCACTAGACTCCTTAAGAAATGAATACTGACTTGAGATGAGCTCTTCAAACTCATCGTCAAAATTCGACATTATATAAATATGGTCGGAACCTAGTTGCGATCACAACACATAAAACAAAATGAAAGAAAAGAAAATAAAAGAAAAGTAACTTCCTGGGAAATAAATTCCAAGGAAACGATCACGTTTTACGTAAGAGAAATAAAAATAACTCAACACTCCTCGGCGCTAATCAACAAACAAACTAAATCTTCCCTGACTTATTGACCATGAAACATCCAGGTCGGTTTGGTGGAGGGGCAGGATACTTTAAATTGAAAAATCTAGCAACCCAGCCCAAGGTTAGACTTTTCTAGACACTGTTCAAATAATAAATAAATTAGAAAGAAGAAATGTCTATCTATCAAAATAAGTAACCTCAAATTACCGCCTCCCTTGCAGCGGTGCCAAAAAGTTGTTGTCGTTTTACCAACATAAACCTTTAAATATATAAAATCTGAAATCACTGACTGCACTAAAATGTACCTAAGGAGTTGGCAAGTGAGATTCGTCCTAAGAGAGGAAGATATTTAAGGCTTGAGATTGTCGATTCGTTGATATTTCTAGATTTAACACTCCGTCAAAATCCAATAACAAAATGTTAACTCTGGTCCCAGTGCTTGGCGTGACTTCAGCAATGTTTTACAGCAGAAGCAATTAATACCTGAGAAATAACACACAAAACGGGTCAACAATAATGTTGAGTGAATCTACAGGTGTTAGGTAAACAATACAGTAAATTTAAGAAACTATTTTCAGAAAACGTTTATTGGTGAAAGGCCACCAAGGTTTAATATTAAAAGTTTGTAGACAACATTTGTCAAGTTTTAGTCTGTTTGTGTACATCAATGTCCAGTTATTCAAAAATATTTTGTTTCTCCTGTTTGCAAAACACAAGTTTAAGTGACCAATTACAACTATAAGACCACAATGGTTTCATGTTTAAAGTTTGTAGACAACACTGTGTCCGGTTTCAAATGTTTTTGGACAATATCATGTCAAGTTTTATTCCTCTTGTCTATAAACCATGGTTTTAAGTAGCGAAAAATAGTATCTGAAATAGTTCATTTGCATTTGACCACGAGATTTCAATATGCACAACCCAAAGTTGCAAAATGTTACATAATCCATGAGCACCTGAATACTAGCATAAAGACCTGCGTATAGTGATATGACCGAAACAGACGGTTTTATTCGTGCGGTATCATTAGGTCGCAGGACGTCAGATTCAGTTGATCAAGGTGGCAAACAGTGGTTTTGTTTATTTATATTGTGTGGGGCCTAAATTTACTTTTACTTTCTAAGGTGTAGAAGGTGTAAGTTAACCTAGTGTCGTATTTTTTCAATAGATTAACGAATTGAAAATCAAGTGGATAATTGTCTTTTATTTAAATTACCTAGATAAAGGATAGTACTTGGTTCAAGCTAATGGTCCTAAGTGCGGAAGAAGTAAATAAAGTGGAAGGATATCCGGAGTATGCAGATCAGGGAAATGTTGACCAAGATATTAGTTTTGGGTTAGGGAAAAGTACTTATGCTTATGTCTAAGGCTATGTTTGGAATGATGTAGATCTGGTTGGATGAACCAATTACACAGACCTACTTATCTCTAAACTCTCAGAGTTCTCTTTGAGCAGTGAAAAGTATGTCACTTGGTTGTATAATTGAAAGGTAGCTATACCTTGGAGGTTATCCTAAGTAAAGTACTAGGTTTATTAGTAAGTTAAGCTCTAATCCTATCCCTTGTTATCAGTTTAGTTAACTGAATACCTGTAATGACCCAGAAATTTTCGACTAATTTTAAACCAAACTCTCGATACGATATTATATTTTTGACACGATATGCAAAGTCTGTACTGTGAAGTCTCAAAAACATTGAACTGTGTTCATGTATACATTTGACCCTTGACTATTCCCGACGATTCACGAGCGATTGTGTGTAAATAAATATGTAAATAATATATATATATATATATATATATATATATATATATATATATATATATATATATATATATATATAAGTAAATATAACTAAAGGTGTATATATTAATTTGAGTTAATACTATTAAATCATTTGAATTAAATATATATATATATATATATATAAATAAATAAATGTTATTCTGCACACAATTAATAGGTATGTTGTAATATATATAATATACAAACATGTTACTATATAATATATGTATTACATAATTAATAATATGTAATATTATAATAATAAATCACAAGTTAATATATAGTTATTATATTACTTTCATTATTATTATTAACGTTAATATTAATATTGGTATTATTAATATTATTATAACTAAAATAAATTGGATATACATAATTTTGTCATATTAATATCATTATGTTATTAATGTCATTACTACCGTTACAGAAATTAATAAAGGTTGTTATAGATACTGTAATTTATTATCATTAATGTTATTATCATAATTAATATCATATTTATTATTAATAATTATTTATTATTATCTTTATCAATAATATTATTATTAATATCATTATTGTCATTATAGTGATTATTATTAGAGATTAATACAAACTATTATTATTATCAGTAATAATATAATATTTATGATTATTAATATCTTTATTATTTATTATTATTAATATAATTATTATTAATAATAATATAATTATTAATTATTAGTAAATATTATTATAAAACTTTAAAATTTAACAAATTTTGTACGATTCAATTACAAGTACCTATCAGGTTGTACAAAAATTTGTTTCATGTCTCTAATCTGTATAATAGTCGAAATCATATTTCTAAAGCAAACAAGAATCGAATCCCAATTTTTCCTTGATTCTTTTTCTTATTTTTGTCTGATTAGAGAAAAGGGTGTCTAAATTGTCTAATGCTTGTTACCAGTCGTTTTCATGACCAATTAGGACCTGTGTAACTGTTAAATCATATATACAAACACTATTTTCGTTCGTTTTCCTTTTCATTTTCTATTTCTGTTTCTTTAATCATCATTACCAAACCATAATCTCCACCTTGGAACTCCATGTAATCCATTTCAAAACCGAGAACCATCACCACACCCATTTACATGTTATTGTTTCTCGACTACCAACACCACGGCTACCACTTCACTTCTTCCACCCTTGACTATCACCACTTATTAACATCACTGTGTTCGTTTCTGTTTTGGGACAAACAACATAAACCACCGGTCACCTTAACACCCTGGAGTCACCACCACTATTAACCATCTTTCAACAACCATCATCAAAACTGTTACAATCTTCTGTCTTCTTTCTGTTCGAATACAATTGTAAACACACCCACCACCTGTAACTTCTTCTATTCTATTGAAATTCTAAAAAGAGAAAATGAAGGAAGATGAACACACGATTGTAGCTGGGTAACCATTATTTTCTGCGGCTTATGCTTTTTTGTTGTTTCAATCACACCCCATAATCACCACCATCAAACCCACTTGTTTGTCGTTGCTATTTGTTTTTCTGTTTTATTTTCGACTACCACCAAGTACCACCATAGCCCCAATATTGTACCACCACCGTGCCATCGTTATTTGATACTTCTATTGATAGTACAATCTCCAGACGTCACCATCCTCACAAATTAAAATGACCATGACTACTCCTTCTTGCTAACTGCTGCTACTACAATTATTTTTTGTTTTCTCCTGAACCAAACAGCCCAACACCAACGTAAACCACCTTCTGTTTCATTTATTTTTTTGTGTATTTCAATTCCCGTTGCCTCGTTATTATCTGATTCGAACAGTATAAAGAAAGATGATGTTTATAAAATGAATAAAGGGATGAGCCGTAAAAGAAGTGACAGCTATTTGTGTCCCTTTCCTTTCCTATCTTTTTTGTTTCAATCGACAGAACCCAACTATCTTTCTAAATTAAAACATGATTAAGTGGACTAATTTATGGGCTTCTATGTTACTATGAATGGGCCGTGATACTTGAATCCATTAAACAAAGTGATTGGGGAGAAAAATATAATGATACGGGATATATATAAATGGAATCCGTTTATATCAGAAAAACAGAAACTAGAGGAATGGTAGGGAGTGTTGTTGGTGAGCGAGAGGTCGCGGGTTCGAGTCCCGTCCCACGCGGTTAATCTCTTTTTAATCTTTCTAAGGTATAATTTGATATTTATTATTATTATTATTATTATTATTATTATTATTATTATTATTATTATTATTATTATTATTATTATTATTATTAAAATAGGTTTTGGTATTATTATTAACATCATTATCATAATTATTATAATTTTTACAAACTAAAAAAAAAATTATATATAAAAATATATTTTTACGTCTATATTAATATTAGGTACTATTTTGTTATAATAAAATGTTATTATAACTATGTTACAAATAATATATAATTTTATTTTTAAGTTAAATCATATTTATAAATATTAATTCTAATACATTTTAAGCATTTATATATAATAACATATATTATATTTTAATTAAAATACTTTAATAGGAAATTGTTATATAAAAATATTAATTATTAATTTATTTACCAAAATAACCTATAAAATATGAATATAAAAAGTATATTAATAATATTAATATAAACTTGTTAATTGTTATTATGTGCTTTAATATATATAATTAATATAGGTTCGTGAATCCGAGGCCAACCGTACATTGTTCAGTTGTTCAATGACGTCATATGTATTTTTACTACAAAATACAGTATTGTGAGTTTCATTTGTTCCCTTTTACTCTTTACATTTTTGGGACTGAGAATACATGCGCTATTTTTACAACTGCTTTATTAAATGTTTTTGAAATATGTTTTGAACTGCGAATACATGAAATGCTTTTATAAATGTTTGACGAGATAGAAACAAGCAAAACATTCCTCGAATGAATTATTATGCAGACAGAAGTTCTGCGGATTATTATTGAATTATGTGGACATGATAATTACCACCGTTGAATTATGTGGACATGATAATTGCCACCGTTGAATTATGTGGACATGATAATTGCCACCATTGAATTATGTGGACATGATAATTGCCACTAATTAATATGAATGTTATGTATCGAGAGAATGATTTTTATACACAGGTTATGTGTATTAGTTTTTGTGCACGAGATATGTGTACGGTTATGTAAGACCCGAATATTCGTAGTGTACATATGTGTATATGAGTTACTCAAGTTTGGGGTTTTTGTTGCACATAATTAAAAAGACAAAAGATGCTGAACTGGGAAGTCGCGCGCCGCGCGGCTAGGTGGCGCGCCGCGCCATCTGTCTGCGACAGATTTCCCTTTTCTTTTTAATTAGATATTTTGAGGGAATTTTGGTAAAATCACCTTGGGGTCCGAATTTAATGCCTTAGATCAGTTTTGGGAGCTCATTAACTCCATTCACAACCACCTTATCCTCTCCAATTCAATTCTAGTGAGAGAGCGCATTTCTTGAGTGAGAAAGCTTCATTAAAGGGTAAAGGAGGTTGAATCGGGTCTTAGTGCGAGTTCTAAAGTCGTTCGTCTAGTCGCTAGCTACGTAGTGATTGTGTTGGTAAGTTCTAAAACCTAGATTCTTACTTTAATTGCATTAAGGGTTAGGGTTTGGGTTAGTGATGCACACAAAAGCCACTTGCTAGTAATTTGGGGGTTTTGGGTGATTTTGGGTCATGTAGACTCAAAGGTAACTAATTAGGGTTTTCAAAGTGTTAATTTATGTTTATGAACCTAATTAGTTAGTTAAAGTACTAGAACACTTCAATGATATGTAAATGGGTGTTAATTGGGCATGGATGACCCAAATGGGTGTGTTGACCTTGAAATGGGTCAAATGGGTCTTTAATGACCTAAGTGGTCTTGCATGTGTGAAAATGAGTTAAATTGGTGATTTAAAAATGTAATAAGACCATATTTGACTAGAGTTAGGGTTTTTGGTGAAGTTGACCCATTATTAGGGTTAATGGTGCAAAATGGGTCGGGATTGCACTTTGGGTCAAAATGACTTAGGAATGGTGAAAGAATTGGTTGACCGACTTGAGTTTGCGTTTGATAATATTTATAATGTGATAGGTACGTTACTTTGAGGTTTCGCAAGCTCGGGTATCTTTTCACAAGACTTTGAGGTGAGTGGAATAATTATATGCGTATGTATATAATGTATCTATTTGTTGTAGCGTGAAAGGTGTAGTGTCGAGGTGTTAAGACACCACGTTTCACGTGAAGAGTGTAGCATCGAGGTGTTAAGATGCCACTCGGGTGTAGCATCGAGGTGTTAAGATGCCACCTAGGAGTGTAGTGTCGAGGTGTTAAGACACCACTCCGTAAAAATAATGAGTGATGCATCGAGGTGTTAAGATGCCACTCGGGGTGATGTGCCGAGGTGTTAAGGTGCCACCCTAGGGGTTAGTGGTGCGAGGTGTTAAGTGCCCTAACGGATGTTATGAACACCGATGGCGTTTTCGCGAGCGCCGTTCCCTTGTACTATTGGTTAACCATGGTTATTTTTGTTGTAAGCATATTATATTATTCGAGTTATATTTATATGCGGATGTTATGCTAGCTTGGGGGTATTGGTGAATTATAGCTTGTTATTGCGACGATAAGCTAATGTTGTTTGCTAGCATGTTTGCGGTTGTGTAAGTGTATGCAAGTAGGTATAATTATATATGTATTCGAATAATTATTGTATTCACTAAGCTTTGCTTACCCTCTCGTTGTTTACCATTTTATAGGTTCGGTTTTGGACAAGGGTAAGGGCATCGTTTTGGACTAGAGATCCCGCTTGATGCTAGGGGACGCTTTTGGCTTTAGTAGCTCTTAGAGTTTGACCGATAGTTGGGTAGTTTAATCCCAAACGCCATGCTCATTGTGTAGTTTGGAACTTAAACTTTTTGGTGATCGAAACTCGTAAATTGTATTAAACTCGTAAAACGGCCGATGTGGGCCCCGCATGTAAAACATTGATTTTATATTTGAAACAAGTTAGTTTTACATATTTGGATGTATGGTAAAAAGCGTTTCGTCTAAAAGTGTCGGGAACTAGTCAATCTTTTTTGCATTTTGAGACTTTCCGGACAGTCCACTTTGGCGCGCCGCGCCCCTACCTGCCGCGCCGCGCGGGTATGCTGCACAGGAAATTTTTTTTTATTTTGTATTTTCGCGTGGTTTGGTCGAGGGTTGGTTTGGGTTGTTACAAGTGGTATCAGAGCATGGTCTAAGGGATTTAGGTAACTTGAGATAGGCGCCTAGACTTAGACTTTTTGTGTGTGCGCTATGCGGGACTTGTAGGACTTTGGGTCGGACCGGGATTGGTTTGTGCATAGGTTTATGTAAACTAATCATGCGCTATTTGTATGTATGTTTAGCGAGCATCGAGCGAGATGGACGTTGTACTAGCAAGTTAATGCGACGTGCTCGCGTAACAATGATTAGCTACCATTGTTACGGGCGCAAATCGTGTCGAACAAGCAATGTACGACGATTGTTGAGCAAGATGGGGTAGTGTGGTGTATATGTATATACATACGTGTTATGTCTTTTTGTTTTGCCGCTTAACCTACTTCGTTTTATAGAATGAAGACGAGAAACAGACCCGATCATGATAACGGAAGTACAAGTGAGGACGCCGAGTTTTCGGCCAAGGTTAAGGCCGTCTTTAAAAAGTTAAAAGCAGATTTTCTTACGGACGTCCGAAAAGTCTTCCAAGATTCGGTCGATGGGCAAGTGACCGATTTGATAAATGAACGAATGAAGGCCACTATCGAAGAGGCCCTTGATGCTAGAAACATTTATCCTCGTGGTGAAGGAGGTGAAGGAAGGCGGGACTTCCACTACAAGAATTTCAAGGACGCTCAACCCCCGATGTTTAATGGGGTACGAGATCCTTTAAAAAGTACATGTTGAATCTCCGACATCGAGGGAGCTTTCCGTACCTCGGAATGTCCTCCCGAGAAGAAGGCGAGGTATGGCTCTAGCATGCTACGAGAAGAGGCTAAGTTATGGTGGGATGATAAAATCAACTTGTATGGTGAGGAACAATGTATGGGCTTGACGTAGGAAGAGTTTAAGAAGGAGTTTTTCAGGGAATACCGAACTTCTTCCGATCTCGACAGAATTCGGGACGAGTTGCACCATTTACAACAAGGCTCAATGGACTTAGTTACTCTTAAGTCTACATTCTTGGCAAAGACTCGTTTTTGCCCGGAATATGTTGGTGATGATCATAAGCTCATGAAGGATTTCTACCGTACTCTGAATGATGAGTACAAGGGGAAGATTAGTCGGGGTATGGCTAAGTCTTTTGATGAATTGTTCGAGTTGGCTCGGGGTTTTGAGCCGGAGGTTCCAAGAAAGAGTGATTTCATGTTTTCCAAAAGAAAATTTGAAGGTTTTAGTTACTCTAACGCCTCAAGTAAGAAGAGCAAGAGCAAGAGGGGGGCCGAAAGTGTCAATAGTGCAAAGAAGGGCACTACCGGCGAGTTTTCTTATACGTGCTACAATTGTGGGCAACCGGGTCATATGGCTCGTGAGTGTCCGAAACCACGTTCCGGGAACAAAGTCACTTGTTTTAATTGCGGCAAAGAAGGGCATAAGAAGTCGGAGTGTCCCGACTTGCGAAACGACAATGTGAAACGGTTAGAGAAGGCGGCGGGTACGGCTAGGGGTCGCAACTATTTGATGACCAATGATGAAGCCAAACAATCACACGAAGTTGTCTCAGGTACTTACATGGTTAATTCTAATCCGGCAAGGATTCTTTTCGATAGCGGTGCAAATTTGTCGTTTGTGTCTCCTAAATTTGTGCCTAAACTTAATAGACCGTTAGCTAAGTTAAGTCGTCCGATAGAAGTCGAAATAGCGGACGGCAAGACGGTGCTAGTGGTTGATGTGTGTGAAAATTGCGATGTTGTTTTTGGTGCCGAAACCTTTAAAATTGATCTTATTCCAATGACCTTGGGCGACTTTGATATTGTCGTTGGTATGGATTGGCTCGATCGTTATAGAGCCGATATTGCATGCCATGATAAGTTTATTCGTGTGAAGACCCTAAGTGGGGGAGAGTTAATTATTCATGGTGATAAGCGAAGGAGACCGGTGCCGATATGCACTTTTGCACGGGCACGTCGTTTTGTTGTTACCGGTGGCATGGCTTTCCTTGCTCATGTTGTTGATACTCGCAATGAGCCACCACCTATTCGTGAAATTCTGGTTGTTAGTGAATTCGAAGACGTTTTTCCGGACGAATTACCGGGTGTTCAGGCGGAAAGACAAGTTGAGTTTCGTATTGAGTTGTTTCCGGGAGCTACTCCCATTGCTAAAACTCCTTATCGTTTAGCACCAACGGAAATGCAAGAGTTGTTAAATCAAACCCAAGAGTTGCTCGAGAAGAGTTTTATTCGACCGAGTGCTTCGCCATGGGGCGCTCCGGTGTTATTTGTGAAGAAGAAAGATGGTAGTATGCGTATGTGCATTGATTACCGTGAGTTGAATAAAGTGACGATCAAGAATCGTTATCCATTACCTAGGATTGATGATTTATTTGATCAACTTCAAGGTGCAACGTATTTCTCTAAGATCGACCTACGGTCCGGCTATCACCAAATACGGGTCCGTGAGGAAGACATAGAGAAAACGGCTTTTCAAACGCGTTACGGGCATTATGAGTTTGTAGTTATGCCCTTTGGTCTCACGAATGCACCGGCGGCATTCATGGATCTTATGAACCGAGTGTGCCAACCTATGTTGGACAAGTCGGTAATAGTGTTCATTGACGACATACTAGTCTACTCGAAAAGTATGAACGAGCATGAACATCATTTGCGTGAAGTATTGAAGACGCTACGAAAGGAGAAGTTGTATGCAAAGTTCTCCAAATGTGAATTTTGGCTAAGGGAAGTTCAATTCCTTGGTCATATCGTGAACGAAAACGGTATTCAAGTAGATCCGGGGAAGATCGAAACGGTGAAGAGTTGGGGACGACCGACTACGCCTACGGAAATCCGAAGTTTTCTCGGATTGGCCGGTTATTATCGTCGGTTTATCCAAGATTTTTCTAAGATCGCTTCTTCGTTGACGAAATTGACAAGGAAGAATGCGAGGTTTGGTTGGGAGAACGAGCAAGAAAATGCTTTTCAATTGTTAAAAGAGAAGTTGTGTCAAGCTCCGGTGTTAGTGTTACCGGAAGGTGTTGAAGACATGGTGGTTTATTGTGATGCTTCCTTAAATGGTCTCGGGTGTGTTCTAATGCAAAGAGGTAAGGTCATCGCTTATGCCTCTCGACAATTAAAGGAACATGAAACGAGGTATCCGACTCATGATCTTGAGTTGGCGGCGGTAGTGCATGCGTTGAAAATTTGGCGCCATTACTTGTATGGTGTCAAGTGTACGATTTATTCGAATCATAAGAGTTTGAAACATCTCTTTAATCAACGAGATTTGAATTATCACCAACGTAGGTGGATGGATGTGGTGAAAGACTACGATTGTGAAATACTTTATCATCCGGGTAAGGCGAATGTGGTCGCGGATGCGTTGAGTCGAAAGAGTCAACATCTGGCGATAAAAATGGGGTCGTTACGTTTGATTATTACCAACGATTTTCTTGAAAAGCTTGGTGAGATTCAAATAGAGGCTTATGTTCACAACAAGCATACGGAGCGAATCGTAGGCCAATCGGAGTTTATTACTATGGGTCCGCGTGGTTTGTTGTCCTTCCAAGGAAGGGTGTGGGTGCCTAAGATGGGTGATTACCGACGAGTGCTACTTGATGAAGCACATAAGTCAAAATACTCCATTCATCCGGGCACGACGAAAATGTATCTTGACTTGAAGAAAGATTATTGGTGGCCGGGCATGAAACGTGATGTTGTGAAGTATGTTGAGCAATGTGTCACGTGTTTACAAGTAAAAGCCGAACACCAAAAGCCGTATGGTAAGTTGAAACTGTTAGAAATCCCGAAATGGAAATGGGAGCACATTACCATGGATTTCATTACAAAGTTACCTAAAACGGCGAGAACCCAATTCAATTCGATTTGGGTTATAGTTGACCGATTGACAAAAAGCGCTTTGTTTCTTCCCATTAAAGAAGCAATATCGTCGGAGACCTTGGCTAAGTTGTTTATCAAGGAAGTGGTCTCGCGACATGGGGTTCCTATATCTATTATTTCGGATCGAGATACCCGTTTTACATCTCGGTTTTGGGAAAAGTTTCATGAAGATATGGGTACGCAATTGAAGTTGAGCACGGCTTATCATCCTCAAACGGACGGTCAAACCGAACGTACGAATCAAACTTTGGAAGATATACTACGAGCGTGCATCATTGACTTCGGTGGTAGTTGGGATGAGCATTTGCCTTTGGTGGAATTCTCGTACAATAATAGTTATCATACTAGGATCGGGATGCCACCTTACGAAATGCTTTATGGGCGTAGGTGTCGAACTCCCGTTTGTTGGGGAGAAGTGGGTCAAAGAGAGATCGGGAGTACCGATTTGGTTTTAGAGACTAATAGCAAGATCGATTTGATTCGGGAACATTTGAAGAAGGCTCAAGATAGGCAAAAGTCGTATGCCGATAGACGTAGGCGATTGATTGAGTTCCAAGAAGGCGATATGGTGATGCTTAAGGTTTCGCCATGGAAAGGTATTATTCGATTTCGAAAACGGGGAAAGTTAGCTCCTCGGTTTATTGGACCGCTCAAGGTTTTAGCTCGTGTTGGTGAAGTTGCATATCGATTAGAATTACCCGAAGAGCTTGCGGGGATCCATAATACATTTCATGTTTCCCACCTCCGTAAGTGTCTTGCGGATGATTCCTCATGGATGCCTTTAGACAAGATCGAGCTAAACAACAAGTTAGAATATGTCGAAGAACCGATTGCTATCCTTGACGAGAAGGTGAAAATGTTGAGGAATAAAGAGGTGAGGACCTTTAAGGTTCAATGGCGACGAAGTAAAGGTTTCGAGTTCACTTGGGAGCCCGAAGAGTTCGTGTTAGTTTATCTTCCCTCGTGTCATGCGGCTTGGATTGCGAGGACGCAATCCGAATAAGTGGGGGAGAGTTGTAAGACCCGAATATTCGTAGTGTACATATGTGTATATGAGTTACTCAAGTTTGGGGTTTTTGTTGCACATAATTAAAAAGACAAAAGATGCTGAACTGGGAAGTCGCGCGCCGCACGGCTAGGTGGCGCGCCGCGCCATCTGTCTGCGACAGATTCCCCTTTTCTTTTTAATTAGATATTTTGAGGGCATTTTGGTAAAATCACCTTGGGGTCCGAATTTAATGCCTTAGATCAGTTTTGGGAGCTCATTAACTCCATTCACAACCACCTTATCCTCTCCAATTCAATTCTAGTGAGAGAGTGCATTTCTTGAGTGAGAAAGCTTCATTAAAGGGTAAAGGAAGTTGAATCGGGTCTTACTGCGAGTTCTAAAGTCGTTCATCTAGTCGCTAGCTACGTAGTGATTGTGTTGGTAAGTTCTAAAACCTAGATTCTTACTTTAATTGCATTAAGGGTTAGGGTTTGGGTTAGTGATGCACACAAAACCCACTTGCTAGTAATTTGGGGGTTTTGGGTGATTTTGGGTCATGTAGACTCAAAGGTAACTAATTAGGGTTTTCAAAGTGTTAATTTATGTTTATGAACCTAATTAGTTAGTTAAAGTACTAGAACACTTCAATGATATGTAAATGGGTGTTAATTGGGCATGGATGACCCAAATGGGTGTGTTGACCTTGAAATGGGTCAAATGGGTCTTTAATGACCTAAGTGGTCTTGCATGTGTGAAAATGAGTTAAATTGGTGATTTAAAAATGTAATAAGACCATATTTGACTAGAGTTAGGGTTTTTGGTGAAGTTGACCCATTATTAGGGTTAATGGTGCAAATTGGGTCGGGATTGCACTTTGGGTCAAAATGACTTAGGAATGGGGAAAGAATTGGTTGACCGACTTGAGTTTGCGTTTGATAATATGTATAATGTGATAGGTACGTTACTTTGAGGTTTCGCAAGATCGGGTATCTTTTCACAAGACTTTGAGGTGAGTGGAATAATTATATGCGTATGTATATAATGTATCTATTTGTTGTAGCGTGAAAGGTGTAGTGTCGAGGTGTTAAGACACCACGTTTCACGTGAAGAGTGTAGCATCGAGGTGTTAAGATGCCACTAGGGTGTAGCATCGAGGTGTTAAGATGCCACCTAGGAGTGTAGTGTCGAGGTGTTAAGACACCACTCCGTAAAAATAATGAGTGATGCATCGAGGTGTTAAGATGCCACTCGGGGTGATGTGCCGAGGTGTTAAGGTGCCACCCTAGGGGTTAGTGGTGCGAGGTGTTAAGTGCCCTAACGGATGTTATGAACACCGATGGCGTTTTCGCGAGCGCCGTTCCCTTGTACTATTGGTTAACCATGGTTATTTGTGTTGTAAGCATATTATATTATTCGAGTTATATTTATATGCGGATGTTATGCTAGATTGGGGGTTTTGGTGAATTATAGCTTGTTATTGCGACGATAAGCTAATGTTGTTTGCTAGCATGTTTGCGGTTGTGTAAGTGTATGCAAGTAGGTATAATTATATATGTATTCGTATAATTATTGCATTCACTAAGCTTTGCTTACCCTCTCGTTGTTTACCATTTTATAGGTTCGGTTTTGGACAAGGGTAAGGGCATCGTTTTGGACTAGAGATCCCGCTTGATGCTAGGGGACGCTTTTGGCTTTAGTAGCTCTTGGAGTTTGACCGATAGTTGGGTAGTTTAATCCCAAACGCCATGCTCATTGTGTAGTTTGGAACTTAAACTTTTTGGTGGTCGAAACTCGTAAATTGTATTAAACTCGTAAAACGGCCGATATGGGCCCCGCCTGTAAAACATTGATTTTATATTTGAAACAAGTTAGTTTTACATATTTGGATGTATGGTAAAAAGCGTTTCGTCTAAAAGTGTCGGGAACTAGTCAATCTTTTTCGCATTTTGAGACTTTCCGGACAGTCCACTTTGGCGCGCCGCGCCCCTACCTGGCGCGCCGCGCGGGTATGCTGCACATGAAATTTTTTTTTATTTTGTATTTTTGCGTGGTTTGGTCGAGGGTTGGTTTGGGTTGTTACAGGTTACTAAGATTTATGAAAAATGATTTCGTACACGAGAAAGGTGTACTGTATTTAAAAAATATCGCATGTACATTACAGGTGGGTATAGGATTCGGGCCCATTTGTACCATGTAGCATTTAAATCTTGTGGTCTATCAAAATGATGAATTTTATTGTTTTATGATAAACCTATGAACTCACCAACCTTTTGGTTGATACTTTTAAGCATGTTTATTCTCAGGTATGAAAGAAACCTTCCGCTGTGCATTTGCTCATGTTAAAGATATTACATGGAGTCGTTTATGGCATATAGAAGTCAGTTCATCACGATGGTACCAGATGTTATTGTATTCGTTCAGGAAGATTTTGGACGGGGTACGACATCAGAGCGGTGGTCTTAGCGAACCAGGTCTTGCATTTGTGTGTCTAACTGATAGTTGTTAGGATGCATTAGTGAGTCTGGACTTCGACCGTGTCTGCATGTCAAAAGTTTTGCTTATCATTTCGTGTCGAAAAATTACCTGCTTATCATTCTTAGAGAATCACTTACTTATTATCTTAAGTCTAGACACGTTTTACTGCATTTAGTGCATCGATGTTGTATAGACAAAATTCATATCTTAGCGTATCTGTTACTATAGACTTTTCCTGATAGCTTCCGTAGATTCCTCCGTAACTTATGGGATTTTAGTCTTATATATGCATATGTAAGTTGCAGGGTACTAATCTACATCCTATAAATTATTTCTTATCGAAAATCCTTCATCTGATCGTACGAGATGAATTCCTCAACCAGTTCAAGTTCGTCGGATGCTGATAACTATTCCGATATGGATTTTCACTCAAGCTCCGAAAGCAGTGTTACCAGAATGGATCAACCGATTAGCCATCATCTATTCTGGATGAATTGGGGCTGGGTCCATGGCCTCCTCAATCAACTGAGACAAGAAGAAGGTGATCCTTTTCATCCACCACATTGCCCTCTTGGCGAAGAACCTGAAGCACTTACCGACGAACTTGTCCGAAACACCATTTTTGAAAGGATCCGTTCATATACATTATAAACGATTCACAATAGTTGATTACATCGCGAGGTATTTGACCTCTATATGATACGTTTTACAAACATTGCATTCGTTTTTAAAAGACAAACTTTCGTTACATCAAAAATTGACGGCATGCATACCATTTCATATTACATCCAACTATAATTGACTTAATATTAATCTTGATGAACTCAACGACTCGAATGCAACGTCTTTCAAAGTATGTCATGAATGACTCCAAGTAATATCCTTAAAATGAGCTAATGCACAGTGGAAGATTTCTTTAATACCTGAGAATAACCATGCTTTAAAGTGTCAACCAAAAGGTTGGTGAGTTCATTAGTTTATCATAATCAATCATTTCCGTAATATTAATAGACCACAAGATTTCAGTTTCTATAAATATCCGTACACTCGCAAGTGTATAAAAGTATTCTATAAGTTGTAGGCACCCGGTAACAAGCCTTAACGTTCATGTTTTACCCTCTGAAGTACACCAGATCAGGTGTGTTTAAAATAACCTCGAAGTACTAAAGCATCCCATAATCAGGATGGGGTTTGTCAGGCCCAATAGATCTATCTTTAGGATTCGCGCCTACCGTACATAGACAAGTAGTTTAATGTTACCAAGCTAAGGGTATATTTCTGGTTTAAACCCACATAGAATTAGTTTTAGTACTTGTGCCTATTTCGTAAAACATTTATAAAACAGCGCATGTATTCTCAGCTCAAAAATATATATAAAAAGGGAGTAATGAAACTCACCATACTGTATTTCGTAGTAAAAATACATATAACGTCATTTAACAAGTGCAAGGTTGGCCTCGGATTCACGAACCTATATCAATTATATATATTTATATGTTGGTCAATATTTGTCTAACAATTTTTGGTCAAGTCATAGTGTACCACAATCCTAATGCTCGAGACTAATATGCAAAAGTCAACAAAAGTCAACTTAACCCAAAATGACTTCTAAAATTTACACGTGTTTATTATATAACTTAACTATAGTAATTTTATATATTTAAATATATTTATTAGATTTTATAATAATAAAAGTCATTTATTAATAAAAATTTATATTAACGTTTATATATGATAAAATATACTTTTATATATCTTAAGTAGTAAAATTTATAAAGTTCACTTAATATCGTAAAACTATAGTGGTAAGTATTATTAATGTAATTATATTACGCATGGTGAAAAATATCTTTGTATCCCCTATTTATTTGATAAAATAATATTGATCATAATAATAATAAGTAAAAGTTGTATTATTTTGTAATAATAATTATTATTATTCTATAAAAAAATAACAATATTTATATTTACTAAAAATGTTATTATGATAAAATGATAATACTAACATAATAGTAATAATGATATTTTATAATAACAATGATATTTCTATTAAAATAATAACGACGATAGTAATAATAATCATTTTAACAATAATACTAAAATTCAGTTGACTATAACTTCTAATCCGTTCATCGAAACCATTCGATATCTAAATGAAAAGTTCTTAATTTTTCGCTAGCTTTCCAATGACATGCATATCATATACCCTATCTCAGTAGCATATGTATCTAATTCAGGATTCAACAAACCTATCTAAGGACAATATCGAATGTACAAGCATGCATAATCCTATATACTCGAGCACTAGTCAGGGATACACTATTGAAATATAAAAGTTAAGTTATGAGTGCTCACGTATCAATATTGAGATTCAATATTGCAGGAAAGTACGTAGACGAAACGAAAATGATAAACGTTAGGTTGACCTTACGAGCAATACCCTCGATCAATACCCATAACCTCCATAGCTATAACCCATAATTTCCTTAGCTCTATTCCGTTTGAAAACTTATTTTAAAATCGTATGAATATAACTCCGTCGTAGTATTTTATGTATACTAATAATATCTAGAAATAATACAAAGAAAATATATATGTGTAATTCGATTGAGAGAGTTTAGAGAAATATATTTTCAAGTTTCTATGAAATAATAAAACCTATTGAATTCTATTTATAATAGATTTTTGAATTATTAAAGTGAATTATTAAAGTATGAATTATTAAAGTGAATTATTAAAGTATGAATTATTAAAGTGAATTATTAAAGTATGAATTATTAAAGTAAATTATTAAAGTATGAATTATTAAAGTGAATTATTAAAGTATGAATTATTAAAGTGAATTATTAAAGTGAATTATTAAAGTATGAATTAATAAAGTGAATTATTAAAGTATGAATTATTAAAGTGAATTATTAAAGTATGAATTATTAAAGTGAATTATTAAAGTGAATTATTAAAGTTAAAGTAAAGAAAAAGTAAAGTAAAGGTAAAGTTAAAGTATAGTAAAAGTATAAAACTATGTACGTATAATACGCGTATAAATATATATGATATTAATTTAAATCGTTATATATATTTGATAAAATAAAATATAAATATCGTTATTTTATCATACTAGTTAAGTAATGAGTGGTCAAAAAGAATAGATTTCTTAAATCACAGTGGACCTCATAACATAGGCCCGTAATCATATCATAATGTATCTGATAATTCAATCATTTGATATTATCTCTTAATTCTGTCAATAAATATATCGAAACAAATACATTCATGTAAAGTATCATATATCTAATACTTTGTTAATGTTTTCAGTTAATATTATATATTATATATACATATCTATATACACATAATTGTTCATGAATCGTCGAACACGGTCAAAGGATAATTGATTACATGAATGTAGTTCCAAACTTTTTGAGATTCAACATTACAAATTCTGCTTATCGTGTCGGAAACATATAAAGGTTAATTTTAAATTTGGTAGGAAATTTTCGGGTCGTCACAGTACCTACCCGTTAAAGAAATTTCGTCCCGAAATTTGATCGAGGTCGTCATGGCTAACTATAAAAATGTTTTCATGACGAATATGAGTTGATAAATAGAGTTTTATCATCATTGAGTAATATAGATAAAACAATTTGATTACGCGAAGAGTATAAGTGAAGCTATCGCAAGAGAGTCAAATGAGTAAACGTATATTTATTTTAACCGATGACGTAGTTATGATTGATTTCCAGAATTCATTGGATTTAAAGAAAATCTTTGCAATAAGATTTGGTTCTTCGGTGATTAAGAAAATCATGACCTTCTTTGATTAAATGCGATAATCTGTCTCGATTTCTCTGTCTGATATTTTACTATAAATCCACCCCCTTCGTTTCTTTATTTCCACAACTCACACCTTCTAGTCTTTCTCCCCAATTCATACTTTAAGCATTCGTTAATATGCTTCATCCAGTATTGATTCTTGATATACTCTTAACTTTCATATCTGTCAATCTTCTTTTTCATCTACCACCGGAGGAAGTTATTTTCTTCTACCATTACCTTGGGGTTATTGTGTTTTTCATTCTCCCGTGTCTTTATATTGCTATACGCATTGATATACACGGTTTGAAATTTCGAGGTTGTTATCGGGCTTTATATTCTCCATTTTATTTCGAAGCTTCATGCTTTCATTTTCTCTTCCCAGCCTTAAGTCAAGCGGATAATGGTCCAGAATTCGTAGATATGAATTTTTGGATGAACATAGTTAATGTTCCAAGAAGAAAATCGTAATGGAACGATCTTAATTTGGCAACTTACCAGAATATTTGAAAATATTGAGCTATCAAGATGATATGTTCTTAATATGTTTGGAAATTGGGTAGAATGTAAGAGTCGTGTAAATAGTACATGATGACGGTATGTTCTATGAATCATCACATTCCATTAGAAACTCAGCATGACTTACTGTAATATAATCACGTTGATCAAGTGTCATTATATTATACTAACTCATGTTTCAGTCCCCAACACTGCTTTAAAAACATTCATATTTTAAATTCGAATTTTTTTCTTCTTCAGAATTTAGAAACTAACACAGTTTCTTTTTATGTTGTAACGCAGATATTGCGAAGAGATAAAAGATTTCGGATAAGAATAAATGTGAAAATATCTTCAGGAATATCGAAGATATTTATAATAAAAGATACGATAATATCTTAGAATTCTTAACATAGATGGATGATGAAGAAGATTTGTCTGTGAAGGTTTAGAATAAGAAGTAAGGTGTTTGCTAACGATTTCAGTAGACACAGAAACATTTGGATCCTTTGAAGGTAGGTTTAGTCTTTGTGATTTGTCCACAGCCTCCTTCATGGCCTGCTCAATCCATTTTCCAGTTTCAAACCTTCTCTTTTTCTCAGCTTTACCACCATACTATTCTTTATCATCAAACTTTTGACTGTTAAAGTCGTTTACAGTTTTTGCTGCTTCATCAGCATTTTTCCAATTTCGGAGAACTAGTTCATAGTTTGGGGATGTTTTTCAGAAAATTCACATTCGAAGTATGTAAGTCTAGGAGATAGATGTTATATGTATACATATAACTTTTAACATAAAATTGTCGCGAAATTCAAAATACTGATTGCTAATTCCCAGTAGTTGGTGTGACAATTATTGTTACAGGATGTAGGTGAGTACATGATGGGGTTTTAATGAATAAGTATAGTGGATTTTCGGAGAGGCTTAAGTCGAAGGTTAATGAGTCGAAGGTTAATGAAGTTGTTGATAAGTTTACTGCTAATGTGACGAGATATGAAAAGTTCCCCGGTAACCATGATGAAGGGTTTATTCGTATAAACAAATGAAGGTGATTTGCTGGAGCTGTGACAAAACTGTCTATTTTGAAAAGAGATTGAAAAATTATATTTGGTAATAAATATCAAAGGATTTGACATGGATACGTGTTAAACTATAACTTTGGTTTCGAGAGCTTTTCAGGTGCATGACAGTGGGTAATGTGTGGTTGGATAATCATCTCGCATGTCTTTAGGAATTTCGAAGTGTTTGAACACATATTGTAATTGTTAATATACATATGATGTTCTAAGATTTTGAATGATACAAATATTTTTGTGAGTTCCATGAATAGAAATGAGGTTCTAGGACAGTTTTGAAGTCAAAGTATAGTTTTGAAAGATGTAGGAATCTAAGAGTGATGATTTCGGTTATATCTTGAATCGAATTCTGAGATTTTAAAATCAGAATATGTAATTAGATTTTGAATGAGTATGGTTGTTTTGATTTCTATAAAAGAATGTATATTGTTGTGAAAGTAGGGAGTATAATGGATGACTTGCTGAATCAGATTCGAAGAATGTAACATATTAATTGTGAATTTATATATCTCTCGGGTATTACCTACCCGTTAAAAAAAAATTCACAATTAATATTTTGTACAAAAGAATTTTATTACAGTCTTTATGGAAATATATATGTGTATATTTCTTCAGATGTAATATAGATTTAATGAGTTAATATTAAATTAAACTCATTTGATTTATGGTTAAGGCTAGGATAGATAATTTCTAAACTTTAGAAATTACATAATCGTCGTAGAATGTTTCCCCAATGAAGTTATGAATCAATACTTAATCGTTGTGGTATTCCTTGGTATCTACATGGCGTATGACGTCGATGCTCGTGGGACAGATTGTGAAGTTGAGATTTGCGATGCGGTTATTGTTGGTGGTGGTAATGGTACTGTTGATGTTGTTGATGGTGGTACTGGTTATGCTGCTGGTGCTGCTGCTGGTGTTTGTAACCTTTTCACCATATTCTCCAAAGCCACTACCCGAGCGCGAAGCTCGTTGACTTCTTCTATTACACCGGGGTGATTGTCGGTTCGGACGAGCGGATAAATAAGATCTAGAATTTGGTGTAGTATATAATTATGACGAGATACTCTGGAAATGAGAGAGAAAATGGTGTTTCAGACAGGTTCGCCAGTAAGTGCTTCAGGTTCATTGCCAAGAGGGCAATGTGGTGGATGAAAGGGATCACCTTCTTCTTGTCTCCAATGGTTAAGTAGATTACGAACCCATCCCCAATTCATCCAGAATAGATGATGGCTAATTGGTTGATCCATTCCGGTCACGCTGCTTTCGGAGCTCATGTGGAAATCCATATCGGCATAGCTGTCGGAATCCGAGGAACTCAAACTGGTTGAGGGATCCATCTTGTATGATCAGGGAAAGAATTTTTTTGTATGAAATAGATTGTAGAATTTAGATTTGGTATTCTTCAATACATAATTTACATATGTATATATAATACCAAAATCCCATAAATTACGGAGGAATCTTTGAAAGATGTCAGTCAAAGTTCACAGTAACAGATATGCTAAGATAAGAATTCGTCTATACACTATTATGCAATAAATGTAGAAAAACGCATCTAGACTTAAGAATGATAAGCAGGTAATTTCCTAAGGGTGGTAAGTAGATGATTTCAGACTAAAAATGATAAGCAAAACTTTTGACATGCAGACACGGTCGAAGTCCAGACTCACTGATGCATCTTAACAACTATCAGTTAGACACACTAATGCAAGACCTGGTTCGCTAAGACCACCGCTCTGATACCAACTGAAAGGATCCGTTCATATACATTATAAACGATTCACAATAGTTGATTACATCGCGAGGTATTTGACCTCTATATGATACGTTTTACAAACATTGCATTCGTTTTTAAAAGACAAACTTTCGTTACATCAAAAATTGACGGCATGAATACCATTTCATATTACATCCAACTATAATTGACTTAATATTAATCTTGATGAACTCAACGACTCGAATGCAACGTCTTTCAAAGTATGTCATGAATGACTCCAAGTAATATCCTTAAAATGAGCTAATGCACAGCGGAAGATTTCTTTAATACCTGAGAATAACCATGCTTTAAAGTGTCAACCAAAAGGTTGGTGAGTTCATTAGTTTATCATAATCAATCATTTCCGTAATAGTAATAGACCACAAGATTTCAGTTTCTATAAATATCCGTACACTCGCAAGTGTATAAAAGTACTCTATAAGTTGTAGGCACCCGGTAACAAGCCTTAACGTTCATGGTTTACCCTCTGAAGTACACCAGATCAGGTGTGTTTAAAATAACCTCGAAGTACTAAAGCATCTCATAATCAGGATGGGGTTTGTCAGGCCCAATAGATCTATCTTTAGGATTCGCGCCTACCGTACATAGACAAGTAGTTTAATGTTACCAAGCTAAGGGTATATTTCTGGTTTAAACCCACATAGAATTAGTTTTAGTACTTGTGCCTATTTCGTAAAACATTTATAAAACAGCGCATGTATTCTCAGCCCAAAAATATATATAAAAAGGGAGTAATGAAACTCACCATACTGTATTTCGTAGTAAAAATACATATAACGTCATTTAACAAGTGCAAGGTTGGCCTCGGATTCACGAACCTATATTAATTATATATATTTATATGTTGGTCAATATTTGTCTAATAATTTTTGGTCAAGTCATAGTGTACCACAATCCTAATGCTCGAGACTAATATGCAAAAGTCAACAAAAGTCAACTTAACCCAAAATGACTTCTAAAATTTACACGTGTTTATTATATAACTTAACTATAGTCATTTTATATATTTAAATATATTTATTAGATTTTATAATAATAAAAGTCATTTATTAATAAAAATTTATATTAACGTTTATATATGATAAAATATACTTTTATATATCTTAAGTAGTAAAATTTATAAAGTTCACTTAATATCGTAAAACTATAGTGGTAAGTATTATTAATGTAATTATATTACGCGTGGTGAAAAATATCTTTGTATCCCCTATTTATTTGATAAAATAATATTGATCATAATAATAATAAGTAAAAGTTGTATTATTTTGTAATAATAATTATTATTATTCTATAAAAAATAACAATATTTATATTTACTAAAAATGTTATTAGGATAAAATGATAATACTAACATAATAGTAATAATGATATTTTATAATAACAATGATATTTCTATTAAAATAATAACGACGATAGTAATAATAATCATTTTAACAATAATACTAAAATTCAGTTGACTATAACTTCTAATCCGTTCATCAAAACCATTCGATATCTAAATGAAAAGTTCTTAATTTTTCGCTAGCTTTCCAATGACATGCATATCATATACCCTATCTCAGTAGCATATGCATCTAATTCAGGATTCAACAAACCTATCTAAGGACAATATCGAATGTACAAGCATGCATAATCCTATATACTCGAGCACTAGTCAGGGATACACTATTGAAATATAAAAGTTAAGTTATGAGTGCTCACGTATCAATATTGAGATTCAATATTGCAGGAAAGTACGTAGACGAAACGAAAATGATAAACGTTAGGTTGCCCTTACGAGCAATACCCTCGATCAATACCCATAACCTCCATAGCTATAACCCATAATTTCCTTAGCTCTATTCCGTTTGAAAACTTATTTTAAAATCGTCTGAATATAACTCCGTCGTAGTATTTTATGTATACTAATAATATCTTGAAATAATACAAAGAAAATATATATGTGTAATTCGATTGAGAGAGTTTAGAGAAATATATTTTCAAGTTTCTATGAAATAATAAAACCTATTGAATTCTATTTATAATAGATTTTTGAATTATTAAAGTGAATTATTAAAGTATGAATTATTAAAGTGAATTATTAAAGTATGAATTATTAAAGTGAATTATTAAAGTGAATTATTAAAGTAAATTATTAAAGTGAATTATTAAAGTATGAATTATTAAAGTAAATTATTAAAGTATGAATTATTAAAGTGAATTATTAAAGTATGAATTATTAAAGTGAATTATTAAAGTGAATTATTAAAGTATGAATTATTAAAGTGAATTATTAAAGTATGAATTATTAAAGTGAATTATTAAAGTATGAATTATTAAAGTGAATTATTAAAGTGAATTATTAAAGTTAAAGTAAAGAAAAAGTAAAGTAAAGGTAAAGTTAAAGTATAGTAAAAGTATAAAACTATGTACGTATAATACGCGTATAAATATATGTGATATTAATTTAAATCGTTATATATATTTGATAAAATAAAATATAAATATCGTTATTTTATCATACTAGTTAAGTAATGAGTGGTCAAAAAGAATGGATTTCTTAAATCACAGTGGACCTCATAACATAGGCCCGTAATCATATCATAATGTATCTGATAATTCAATCATTTGATATTATCTCTTAATTCTGTCAATAAATATATCGAAACAAATACGTTCATGTAAAGTATCATATATCTAATACTTTGTTAATGTTTTCAGTTAATATTATATATTATATATACATATCTATATACACATAATTGTTCGTGAATCGTCGAACACGGTCAAAGGATAATTGATTACATGAATGTAGTTCCAAACTTTTTGAGATTCAAAATTACAAATTCTGCTTATCGTGTCGGAAACATATAAAGGTTAAGTTTAAATTTGGTCGGAAATTTTCGGGTCGTCACAATTTTCTCTCTCATTTCCAGAGTATCTCGTCATGATTATATACTATATCAAATTCTAGATCATATTTATCCGCTCGTCCGAACTGACAATCACCCCGGAATAATAGAAGAAGTCAACAAACTTCGCGCTCGAAAAATAAATTTGAAGAATATGGTGCAAAATGTACCAGCTTCTGCAACATCACCGGCACCAACAGTACCATTAGTAACAGCACCGGTACCATCAACAATCCATGCCTCAACATCTCATTCTGTACTTCGAGTATAAACATCGTTCTAAGTATCGTTCTACATCGATTATCTTCGTTCTTCATGACAATTAAGTAATCTCTAAATATTTTATAGATTATGTATTCTAGTTCTAACGGTAAACCAAATAAGTTTAATATCATATTAGCTCAATGAATCAATGATTACATCTGAAGAAAATATATATGTATATATGTTTTCATAAAGATTGTAATTAAAAATTCTTTCGTACAAAGCGTTAATGGTGAAAATATTTTAACGGGTAGGTAATACCCGAGGAATATTTAGATTTCACATTAATAAGTTACACTGTACATTCTTCGAATCTGATTCAATGGTCAATTACCATCCTACTTACATCTACAGAGATACGAATTCATTCACCGCAGAATAACCATTTTCATCCAATTTCATATTTGGATTTTGATTTACCAGAATCCAACAAGTGGCATAATGAAGAAAACATTGGACAAAATAAAATTTGTTAGAAACAAACAAATTAACTAATCAAAATTTTGTTAAGAATCCACGCTAACTGATCCTAGCTAACTATTCCTAGCTAACTGATTGCATTTTATTTATCGCAGTTTATTTATCGCAATTTAATTATCGTAATTTTAATTATCGTCATTTAATTTCTGTTATTTACTTTACGCACTTTATTTATCGTCATTTGATTTCTGTTATTTATTTTACGCACTTTAAATATCGGGACACGTATACAAGGTTTTGACATATCATATTGACGCAATATATATATATATATATATATATATATATATATATATATATATATATATATATATATATATATATATATATATATATATTATTTGGAATAACCATAGACACTCTATATGCAGTAATGATCGAGTTCTCTATACAGGGTTGAGATTGATTCTATAATAATATATATACTTTGAGTTGTGATCGAGTCTGAGACATGTATTCTGAACAATTACGATTACGCGAAGAGTATAAGTGAAGCTATCGCAAGAGAGTGAAAGAAACCTATGAACTCACCAACATTTTGGTTGACACTTTTAAGCATGTTTATTCTCAGGTATGAAAGAAACCTTCCGCTGTGCATTTGCTCATGTTAAAGATATTACATGGAGTCGTTTATGGCATATAGAAGTCAGTTCATCGCGATGGTACCAGATGTTATTGTATTCGTTCAGGAAGATTTTGGACGGGGTACGACATGTGGTATCAGAGAGGTGGTCTTAGCGAACCAGGTCTTTCATTTGTGTGTCTAACTGATAGTTGTTAGGATGCATTAGTGAGTCTGGACTTCGACCGTGTCTGCATGTCAAAAGTTTTGCTTATCATTTCGTGTCGAAAAATTACCTGCTTATCATTCTTAGAGAATCACTTACTTGTTATCTTAAGTCTAGACATGTTTTACTGCATTTAGTGCATCGATAGTGTATAGACAAAATTCATATCTTAGCGTATCTGTTAATATAGACTTTTCCTGATAGCTTCCGTAGATTCCTCCGTAACTTATGGGATTTTAGTATTATATATGCATATGTAAATTGTAGGGTACTAATCTACATCCTATAAACTATTTCTTATCGAAAATCCTTCATCTGATCGTACGAGATGAATCCCTCAACCAGTTCAATTTCGTCGGATGCCGATAACTATTCCGATATGGATTTTCACTCAAGCTCTGAAAGCAGTGTTATCGGAATGGATCAACCGATTAGCCATCATCTATTCTGGATGAATTGGGGCTGGGTTCGTGGCCTCCTCAATCATTGGAGACAAGAAGAAGGTGATCCTTTTCATCCACCACATTGCCCTCTTGGCTAAGAACCTGAAGCACTTACCGGCGTACCTGTCCGAAACACCATTTTCTCTCTCATTTCCAGAGTATCTCGTCATGATTATATACTATATCAAATTCTAGATCATATTTATCCGCTCGTCCGAACTGACAATCACCCCGGAATAATAGAAGAAGTCAACAAACTTCGCGCTCGAAAAATAAATTTGGAGAATATGGTGCAAAATGTACCAGCTTCTGCAACATCACCGCCACCAACAATACCATCAGTAACAGTACCGGTACCATCAACAATCCATGCCTCAACATCTCATTCTGTACCTCGAGTATAAACATCGTTCTACGTATCGTTCTACATCGATTATCTTCGTTCTTCATGACGATTAAGTAATCTCTAAATATTTTAGAGATTATGTATTCTAGTTCTAACGGTAAACCAAATGAGTTTAATATCATATTAACTCAATGATTCCATGATTACATCTGAAGAAAATATATATGTATATATGTTTTCACAAAGATTGTAATTAAAAATTCTTTCGTACAAAGTGTTAATGGTGAAAATATTTTAACAGGTAGGTAATACCCAAGGAATATTTAGATTTCACATTAATAAGTTACACTGTACATTCTTCGAATCTGATTCAATGGTCTATTACTATCTGAAACAACCCAACTCGTACTCCGTACGATAAATTTTTATTTAATTTTTTAAAAAAATATAATACACATTTACGCGCCAATTAAATATGTAATCTATTCCACACGATTCGTCAAAACATACTACGAGTTTAATGTTTACAAAAAGGCACAAAGGCCATTAACGAATGTGATACAAGTTTGACCAACAACAAATGATAGTTTATAATCCAAACGACACTAGAGCATGGTTTGGGGCTAAACTATCCAAAACGTTCGGCCACTTCAAAAGCTATCCCAAAAGCATCCCCTGTCAACACAAACGGGAGACAACTAATCCAACCGTATGCCCTTACCCTTGTCCAAGCCGGAACCTATAAAATGGTAAACAACGAGAGGGTAAGCAATGCTTAGTGAGTGCAACAATTATACATACATATATATAACCTATCTATTTGCAATCACAATACCAAATACCTCATACGAACTTGCAACTCAATTAGCATGTCAACATACCCGTAACACTAACAAGTCGTACATTATCACACCACTTCATTAGCATATACTCAACTCAATATATTTTATATGCTAAACAAACAACAATCTCAATATGGTTAACCAATAACGCTATGGTGCTACCGGCTCGTGGTTCACACCATACGCATTTGAGTCATACTCTTTTATAGTGCTACTGGCTCGTGGTTCACACTCGATGCTACCGGCTCGTGGTTCACATATTAGTTTATAGTGCTACTGGCTCGTGGTTCACACTCAATGCTACCGGCTCGTGGTTCACATCTTAGTTTATAGTGCTACCGGCTCGTGGTTCACACTCGATGCTACCGGCTCGTGGTTCACATCCCATCCCACACATGTTATGGCACTACCAGCACGTGGTTCATACCATAACATTCACAAATAAACACGCCATATACATGAACGCATAATTATTCCACTCACCTTGTCACAAGGGTGATGATTTAGCACTTCCGAGCTTCAACGCAATGTACCTAAATCATTAAGTGCACATTCAATTTCACAACTAGTGGGATTAACCACAATACTCCCACTTGAGCATTTAATGACCCAAATTGCATTAAATGACTCAACTACTCACAACCGCCCATACATGGCCAAGACTCGACTTTAATCACTAAGACTAGTGAATTAAAGTCTATTCACTTCAATTAACACAAAACTTTGGGTAATCCATACCCATTTCATCCTATTATGTCAACTAGTACATTTTGACCCATTTTATCTCACTTAAACTCACAATCAAGTCAAACTTACCCATTAACTCTTCTTTCATAAATATTAAAGTGCATTAGTGACTAACAACACCAATTGACAATTACAACCTCAAATCACAAGGCCAAAACCCTAGATTGTGGTTATTAGGGTTTCATTACAACAACATAACCCAAACTCACCCATTTTACCACCAAATGGGTCTTACAAATCTCTAGTACCCAAAACCCTAGTCATTAACCAATTAAAACTCAAAACTTAGAGTTAGAACATACCAAGACTATCCACGCGTAGCTAGAGACACAAGGAACAACTTTAAATCTCGCTCCTAGGTTTGATTCACAATTCTCCAACTCCAAATCTCAAGATTAAACTAAGTAGGTTTTGTGTTTTGGGAGAGAAATAGGAAAGAAAAAGGAAAAGGAAATGAAATAAATGAGTATGTGGTGGAGAGTTAAAGCTCCCATCAGATCCACATGTCAATTTACCATTTTTCCCCTTAAAAACCCTTAAAATGAGCTAAATCCGACACCAGTTCAGCAGACCTGTCGCGGCGCGACCTTACTCGTCGCGGCGCGACACATAAAGGGAAATTAGACCCTTCTTAAACCAACTTCTGATCTAAATTTGCTTGTTATGCCGCGGCGCGGACCCAAATGTCGCGGCGCGGCCTAAGGCTAGAACTGGACAGCTCGACCAACTTAAACACTTTTCGATTTTATTTAATTTGTTCACTTAAATCCCGCTTCCTACATTCGTCAAAACTTCAACAATAGTCTCATAAGACTTAACGCTATCAAAGCCCATGTATAAACTTGTAGGCGCACACATTATCAAGTATATATATATATATATATATATATATATATATCTATATATATATATATATATATATATATATATATATATATATATATACACACACATATATCTATACAATTACGCATAATCTAGCGAGTTACAAACGTATAAATGATTAAGTATGTACCTTTCAATACGTACGGGAAAACGGGGTGTTACAACTCTCCCCCACTTGAATCGGAGCGCATCCTCGCGATCCAAGCCGCATGACAAGAAGGAAGATAAACCAACACGAATTCTTCGGGCTCCCAAGTAAACTCGGAACCTTTAGTACGACGCCATTGGACTTTAAAAGTCCTAACCTCTTTATGTCTCAATCTTTTGACCTTCTCATCAAGTATGGCAATCGGTTCCTCGATATACTCTAACTTATTATTTACCTCAATCTCGTCTAATGGCACCCAAGATGAATTATCCGCAAGACACTTACGGAGGTGGGAAACATGAAATGTATTATGGATCCCCGCAAGCTCTTCGGGTAATTCCAAACGATACGCGACCTCACCAACACGAGCTAAAACCTTAAACGACCCAATAAACCGAGGAGCTAACTTTCCTCGTTTCCGAAACCGAATAATACCCTTCCATGGCGAAACTTTGAGCATCACCATGTCACCTTCTTGAAATTCGATCGTTCATCTACATTTATCGGCATAAGATTTTTGCCTATCTTGAGCCTTTTTCAAATGCTCTCGAATCACATCAATCTTGCTATTCATCTCTAAAACCAAATCGGTACTCCCGATTTCCTTTTGTCCTACTTCACCCCAACAAATCGGGGTTCGACACCTATGCCCATAAAGCATCTCATAAGGTGGCATCCCAATACTAGTATGATAACTATTATTGTACGAGAATTCCACCAAAGGTAAGTGCTCGTCCCAACTACCACCAAAATCGATAATGCACGCACGTAACATATCTTCCAAAGTTTGATTCGTACGTTCGGTTTGACCGTCCGTTTGAGGATGATACGCTGTGCTCAATTTCAATTGTGTACCCATATCCTCTTGAAACTTTTCCCAAAATTGAGATGTAAAACGAGTATCTCGATCCGAAACAATCGATATAGGAACACCGTGTTGAGAGATGACTTCCTTGATAAACAACTTAGCCAAGGTCTCCGACGATATCGCTTCCTTAATGGGAAGAAACAAAGCACTTTTTGTCGGTCGATCAACTATAACCCAAATCGAATCAAACTGGGTTCTCGCCGTTTTAGGTAACTTTGTAATGAAATCCATGGTAATGTGCTCCCATTTCCATTTCAGGATTTCTAACGGTTGTAACTTACCATACGGCTTTTGGTGCTCGGCCTTAACTTGCAAACACGTGACGCATTGCTCAACATACTTCACAACATCACGTTTCATGCCCGGCCACCAATAATCTTTCTTTAAGTCAAGATACATTTTTGTTGCGCCCGGATGAATGGAATACTTTGACTTATGTGCTTCATCTAGTAGCACTTGTCGGTACTCACCTATCTTAGGCACCCACACTCTTCCTTGAAAAGACAACAAACCCCGCGAGCCCATAGTAATGAACTCTGATTGTCCCACAATTTGCTCCGCATGCTTGTTGTGAATGTAAGCCTCTATTTGAATCACTCCGAGTTTTTCAAGAACATCGTTAGTAATAATCATACGTAACAATCCCAATCGTAACGCCGGGTGATGACTCTTTCGACTTAACGCATCCGCGACCACATTTGCTTTGCCCGGATGATAAAGTATTTCACAATCATAATCTTTCACCACATCCATCCACCGACGTTGACGATAATTCAAATCTCGTTGATTAAAGAGGTGTTTAAAACTCTTATGATCCGAATAAATCGTACACTTGACACCATACAAGTAATGGCGCCAAATTTTCAACGCATGCGCAATCGCCGCCAACTCAAGATCATGAGTCGGATATCTCGTCTCGTGTTCCTTTAATTGTCGAGAGGCATAAGCTATGACTTTACCTCCTTGCATTAGAACACACCCGAGCCCATTTAACGAAGCATCACAATAAACCATCATGTCTTCCACTCCTTCCGGTAACACTAACACCGGAGCTTGACACAACTTCTCTTTTAACACTTGAAAAGCAATTTCTTGCTCGTTCTCCCAAACAAACCTCACGTTCTTCCTCGTCAATTTCGTCAATGAAGAAGCGATCTTAGAAAAGTCTTGGATAAACCGACGATAATAACCGGCCAATCCGAGAAAACTTCGGACCTCCGTAGGCATAGTTGGTTGTCTCGAACTCTTCACCGTCTCTATCTTCCCCGGATCCACTTGAATACCGTCTTTGTTCACAATGTGGCCAAGGAATTGAACCTCCCTTAGCCAAAATTCACATTTGGAGAACTTGGCATACAACTTCTCCTTTCGTAACATCTTCAATACTTCACGTAAATGACGTTCATGCTCGTTCATACTTTTTGAGTAGACTAGTATGTCGTCAATGAACACAATCACCGAATTGTCTAACATAGGTTGGCACACTCGGTTCATAAGATCCATGAATGCCGCCAGTGCATTCCTAAGACCAAAAGGCATCACTACGAACTCAAAATGCCCATAACGCGTTCGAAAAGCCGTTTTCTCAATATCTTCCTCACGAACCCGCATTTGGTGATAGCCGGACCGTAGGTCAATCTTTGAGAAGTACGTCGCACCTTGGAGTTGGTCAAAAAAATCGTCAATCCGAGGCAATGGATAACGATTCTTGATCGTCACTTTATTCAACTCCCGGTAATCGATGCACATCCGCATACTACCATCCTTCTTTTTCACGAATAAAATCGGAGCGCCCCATGACGAAGCACTCGGTCGAATAAAACCCTTCTCAAGCAACTCTTGGGTTTGATTTAACAACTCTTGCGTTTCCGTTGGTGCTAAACGATAAGGAGTTTTAGCAATGGGAGTAGCTCCCGGAACCAACTCAATGCGAAATTCAACTTGTCTTTCCGCCGGAACACCCGGTAACTCGTCCGGAAAAACGTCTTCGAGTTCACTAACCACCGGAATTTCACGAATAGGTGGTGACTCATCGCGAGCATCAACAACATGGGCAAGAAAAGCCAAGCCACCACTAACAAGAAAACGACGTGCCCGTGCAAAAGAACATAACGGCACAAGTCTTCTTCGTCTATCGCCATGAATAATCAACTCTCCCCCACTTGGGGTCTTCACACGTATAAACTTTTCATGGCATGCAATATCGGCTCTATTTCGATCGAGCCAATCCATACCAACAACGATATCAAAATCGCCCAAAGTCATAGGGATGAGATCAATTTTAAAGTTTTCGGCACCAAAAACAACGTCACAATTCTTACACACATCAACCACTAGCACCGTCTTGCCATCCGCTATTTCGACTTTTACCGGACGACTTAAGTTAGCTAACGGTCTGTCATAACCCGTCCTTAACCATAAGAACGTGTTAGATAACGTATGATTTCATTGCGAGGTATTGACCTCTATATGCGACATTTTTAAAAAGGAAAACTGCATATATTATACATTACAAACCAAACCATTATTTTTGTTACAAGCTTTAGACAATAAAAAGATGATTATCGTTTAACGATAATCTTCGACTTACAAACTTTACAAATGATAATAACAACACGATTTCTAGCATATTTTACAACACACGTCCTCGGATATGCAGTTTTATTTTTGACACAAATATGAGTACGCATGATCCTGCTTAGATTCAACATAATGCAGCGGAAGCTTTAATTATCACCTGAGAATAAACATGTTTAAAAACGTCAACATAAAGTTGGTGAGATATAGGTTTAGTGCGCAGCAATATATATATATAGACCACAAGATTTCGTATATAAACATTTCAATAAAAATATTCTAAGTGGTTGAGCACTTGGTAACCATACTTAACATTTTCACGTCGCATATTCCCTTTAATATGAAATCTTACTACACCGTACCAAGTGTAGTCACAAACGAAGTACTGTGCAACCGTTGAATACTGGTCGTCCAGTCCGGTTGGGGTTGTCAGGCCCGATAGATCTATCAACAGGATTCGCGTTTACAATACCGCTGTAAATATTAGTTACCAAGCTACAGGGAAGTATGCCAGTGGTACAACTCAACGTAGAATATATTTTTCAGTTACTTGTGTCCATAGCGTAAAACATAAAATACATGTATTCTCATCCCGAAATATTTAGAGTTTAAAAGTGGGACTATATACTCACTCTTGTCTTGATGATATAAATAATTTGACTCGGTCTTCCGGTTGATATCACGAACCTATCCATATATAATATATCAATATGTTTTCATTTTTAAACAAACGTTATAAATATATACTTGTTATACTTTTAATACTTTGAATAATTCCTTAGTCCGTAGTTAGCAGTCCGATGTTAGTAATTCAATTTTAATGGTTCATTTTTAGATGTTTAATATACCCGCAATGAAATAAATAAAACCCCCAACGAAATAAATAAAACCCCATCGTATATGTATTGGTCGAGATTAATCTTGACCCATGGTACCGGTGTTGTCAAATGACGTGTTGCGTACAATCATGGGATCTTATGATTAATCTTCTCGTATTGTTTACGGGTGATCCTGAACCATATAAAATTGAATTATAAGTACATATATATAAAATATCATGTTATCTTAGAAATATGTGATTTATATCATTTTTTTCCAATTGATCCCGTAGTTGAAATGATCTAGGATAACCAATTTTGTTTCGGTCATAGTTTCTTCGTTACAAATCCGTTTTCGTTGATTCAAATTGCCATCTTCTTGGATCGAGTTCTTCTTTAAGACTATGAACTGTAAATACCTTAGTTTGTATTCAAAATCATACGGCATAAGTGAAACATTAGTGAAACATATGAAGTTAAACATTTTTGTTACAACAAAATCATTTAATGACCATTTTTCTAAAAATACTTATACTTTGAAAAACCAAGTTTTACCTTGTTAAATTAGCATATACATAAGTTATATTACAGGTCTTGAAGTATTTTAAAAGTTAAGTTAGAAGGATCTATTTAGTTTGCAAACAAGTTTGAAAACATTCAAACTATGTTCTTGTTGTTAAACTTGTATACCACAAAATATGATAGCTATATATATATGAATCGAATAAGGTTATGAACATAGATTCTACCTCAAGTTCCTTGGATGAAGTTGCTGTAAAAGAGAAGTAAGAAGCTAGAATCAAAAGGGTGATAGAAGTGGATGAAAGATTGGAAGTAAGTTGGTGTTCTTGGAAGGTTTTCTTGAAGTGTTTTTGTATGGTTTTCTTATGGTGTTTTAGTATGGTTTTTGAAGCTAGATCTTTATGGAACTTTGCTGGATTGTTATGGAGTTTAGAGAGTAAGAAAGAGTGTGTGTTTTTAGTTAAGAGATTGAAGTAAAAATGAATCAAAAATGATGATACATATATACTCCTAAAAATGTGATCTTTAAGGATAACATGACAAAATTCTAGTTTGTATTTTTGTAATTAGTCTTGCAATGATTCAAAAGTAATTACCTAGCTCTAAGGGCATGAATAATGGCTGGTTAGGTGGTGATTTTGATGTGTATTTACTATTAGTAAATACGTATAGGAGCTAGGTATGATACGAGTACAAATACTCTAGGTATACGTATAGAAATTTTGTGAAAAATGAAATGAGGATTCAAATATAGCTATCTTTTGTGAATACACTTATATGATTTTATGTATTTAAGTTCTTTAAAAGTAATTAAATACATTACTTATACAATATATGTATAACATTATAAGTCTTAAGTATATATGTCAAATAACGTTACGTATTGTTATCGTTTTGAAAACTTAAGTTAGTAGTTTCAAAATACACATATAACTTGTTGTTATTAATATAAAATGAGGTATTAAATCATTCTTTAATCATGTTAAATATGTATATATACATATATATACACAGACGTATAATTATCATATATTGTATAGTTCGTGATATCATCGGTCAAACTAGACGGTCAAACGTTGTATAAAACTCTTTTCGGAAATATAAGTCTCAACAATTTGGATTACTTATCATGTTGGTAAGGTTTAATTTATGTAAATATCAATCTTATAAGTATAGAACGATCGAAAAAGTGCGGGTCGTTACATTACCTCCCCGTTAAATAAATTTCGTCCCGAAATTTTAAAATTGTACCTATTTTGCGTCATCGAGAAACAAGTGTGGATACTTTTGCTTCATCTGATCCTCTTGTTCCCAAGTAAACTCGGGACCTCTTCTAGCATTCCAACGAACCTTAACAATCGGTATATTGCTCTGTTTGAGCTGTTTAACTTCACGGTCCATGATTTCGATTGGTTCTTCGACGAATTGTAGTTTCTCGTCGACATGGATTTCTTCAAGAGGAATGGTGAGGTCTTCCTTTGCAAGACACTTCTTAAGGTTCGAGACGTGAAAGGTATTATGTACTCCGGCGAGTTGTTGCGGTAACTCGAGTCGATAAGCTACCGGTCCAATGCGTTCGATGATCTTAAACGGGCCTACGTACCTTGGGTTCAGTTTACCCCTTTTTCCGAAGCGTATTACACCTTTCCAAGGTGACACCTTTAGCATAACCATGTCCCCGATCTGAAACTCTAATGGTTTCCTTCGGACATCAGCGTAGCTCTTTTGGCGACTACGGGCTGTTTTCAATCTCTCCTTGATTTGTACTATCTTCTCGGTCGTTTCGTGTATGATCTCGGGACCAGTTAATTGTCGATCTCCTACTTCATTCCAACAGATAGGAGATCTACACTTCCTTCCATACAATGCTTCGAATGGCGCAGCTCCAATGCTCGCATGATAACTATTATTATACGAGAATTCTGCTAACGGTAGATATTTATCCCATCCGTTTCCAAAATCGATCACACATGCCCTGAGCATGTCTTCGAGAGTCTGAATCGTTCTCTCACTCTGTCCATCGGTTTGTGGATGATATGCGGTACTCATATCCAACCAAGTTCCTAGTGCCTCCTGTAGTGATTGCCAAAACTTTGAGGTAAATCTACCATCACGATCGGATATAATGGAAATAGGTATTCCATGTCTTGAAACAACTTCCTTTATATACAATCGTAATAGTTTCTCCATCCTATCTGTTTCCTTTATAGGCAAGAAATGTGCAGACTTGGTGAGACGATCAACAATTACCCAAATGGTGTCGTATCCCCAGGCAGTCTTTGGTAACTTCGTGATGAAATCCATGGTAATACCATCCCATTTCCATTCTGGGATTTCTGGTTGTTGAAGTAACCCTGACGGCTTTTGGTGTTCTGCTTTAACCTTGGAACAAGTTAAACACTCCCCAACATATGTTGCAACGTCTGTTTTTAAATTAGGCCACCAATAACGTGTCTTAAGATCTTGATACATCTTTCCAACTCCAGGATGTATCGAGTATCTTGTCTTATGTGCCTCGTTCAATATCAACTTCCTTAATCCACCCAACTTCGGTACCCAAATACGATTTGCAAAATACCGAATTCCATCTTCCCGTACAACAAGTTGTTTCTCGTACTTTTTCATTATTTCATTCTTTATGTTTTCTTCATTGAGTGCTTCTCGTTGAACTTCTTTGATTTGTGAGTTGAGATTCATGCGGATTTTTATGTTCATCGCTCGTACTCGAATTGGTTCTCGTTCTTTTCTGCTTAAAGCATCAGCCACCACATTCGCCTTCCCGGGATGATAACGAATTTCACAATCATAGTCGTTTATTAACTCGACCCACCTACGTTGCCTCATGTTCAATTGTTTTTGATCGAAAATATGTTGAAGGCTTTTATGATCAGTAAACACAGTGAATTTAACCCCATACAAGTAGTGTCTCCACATCTTCAATGCAAACACGACTGCTCCCAATTCTAGATCATGCGTCGTATAATTTCGCTCGTGAATCTTCAATTGTCGGGATGCAAATGCAATTACTTTCTTTCGTTGCATAAGAACACAACCAAAACCTTGTCGCGAAGCGTCACAATATATTTCAAAATCATCGTTCCCTTCTGGTAACGATAAAATAGGCGCCGTAGTTAACTTCTTCTTCAGTATTTGAAATGCGTTCTCCTGCTCCGAGGTCCATTCATATTTCTTCCCTTTTTGCGTTAACGCTGTCAACGGCTTAGCTATTCGGGAAAAATCTTGAATAAACCTTCTATAATAACCGGCTAAACCCAAAAATTGGCGTATCTGTGTTGGTGTATTAGGAGTCTCCCATTTTTCAATAGCTTCAGTTTTTGCTGGATCAACCTGAATTCCTTCGCTATTAACAACGTGACCAAGAAATTGCACTTCTTTCAACCAGAAAGCACACTTAGAAAATTTAGCATAAAGTTGTTCTTTTCTCAACAACTCCAGTATCAACCTTAAATGCTCTTCATGCTCTTGCTCACTCTTGGAATAGATAAGAATATCATCAATGAAAACGATAACAAACTTATCTAAATACGGACTACAAACTCGATTCATGAGGTCCATGAATACAGCTGGCGCATTCGTCAATCCAAACGGCATGACCAAAAATTCGTAATGACCATAACGTGTCCGAAAAGCAGTTTTCGGAATGTCCTCTTCTTTAACGCGTAGTTGATGATAGCCCGATCTTAAGTCGATTTTCGAATAAACACATGATCCTTGCAATTGATCAAATAAGTCATCAATTCTCGGTAGTGGATACCGATTCTTGATAGTTAACTTATTTAATTCACGATAGTCTATACACATCCTAAAAGATCCATCTTTCTTCTTAACAAACAAAATTGGAGCTCCCCACGGTGAAGTACTCGGTCGTATGAATCCACGGTCCAGTAATTCTTTTAACTGACTTTGAAGTTCTTTTAACTCGGACGGTGCAAGTCTATATGGAGCACGAGCCACTGGTGCAGCTCCTGGTACTAAATCTATTTGAAATTCTACCGATCTAAATGGAGGTAATCCCGGCAATTCTTCCGGAAAAACTTCAGGAAAATCTCTTGCCACAGGCACGTCGTTGATGCACTTTTCTTTCTTTTCGACTTTATTAACATGTGCTAAAATAGCGTAACATCCCTTTTCTAAACACTTCTTGGCTTTCAAACAGCTAATGAGTTTTAGCTTTGAATTACCCTTCTCTCCATAAATCATCACTGGCATTTTATCCTTACCAGGAATACGAATTGCCTTCTTGGCACAAACAACTTCCGCTCCTATTTTGGACATCCAGTCCATGCCGACTATTACATCAAAACCTCCTAATTCTACGGGTATTAAGTCGATTTTAAACGTTTCTCCGGCTAGATTTATTTCACAATCACGACAAATTTTATCGGCTTTAATTAGCTTACCATTAGCTAACTCAATCAAGTACTTAGCATCTAGAGGTAATGATGAACAATTCAATTTAGTGTAAAAATTTATACACACGTAACTTCTATCGGCGCCAGTATCAAATAAAATAGATGCTGATAAGTTATTAATGGTAAACGTACCCGTAACAAGCTCCGGGTCTTCTCGTGCCTCTCTAGCATTAATAACAAACGCTCTTCCACGTGCAGGTCCGCCATTCTTTTCTGGATTCGGGCACTGACTCTTATAATGACCTTGTTTTCCACATCCAAAACAAGTAACGTTAGCCAAAGCAGTTCTATTTGCGTTGGTGGCAGGAGTCTTGTTACCATTTGCATTTGTAACGAGAGCCTTACAATCTTCAGCAAGATGTCCCTGTCGATTGCATTTGGTGCACAACACACTACAGTAACCAAAATGATGTTTGTGACAACGGTTGCATAAAGGACTTTGTCCTTTATAACCAAAACCTGAACCACTACTCGCACCTTTTGTGGTTTCTTGTTTCTTATAAGGTTGTTGTTGGTTACCTCGATCATAACTTCCATTCCACTTTTTCTTGTTTCCCAATACCTTCACCTCAGTATTGAATGCTTTCTTGTCCAAAATGACCTGATCCATTAGCTCGTTCGCCATGGTTATAGCTTCATGAATTGTCTTAGGTTTCGATGCTGTAACATTTGCCTTGACCTTTTTGGGCAAACCAGCTTTGTACATTTCAATCTTCCGTTCTTCGGTTGGAACCAATTCAGGACATAGCAAAACTAATTCCATGAATCGCTGGTTGTAGTTGGTGATTTCAGTACCAACCACCTTCAAACTTCGTAACTCATCTTCTAACTTAATAACCTCATTCCTTGGACAATACTCGGTGATTATCATTGCTTTGAATTCTTCCCATGGAGTATCATAAGCTACATCTCCTCCTACCGCCTTCACATAATTCTTCCACCATGTGAGTGCACTATCTTGTAAAGTGCACGATGCAAACTTGGTCATGTCTTTTTCATCACAACCACTGATTTTAAACACCGTCTCCATCTTTTCTATCCATCGGGTTAAACCGATCGGCCCTTCCGTTCCACTGAATGATGAAGGCTTGCAAGCTTGAAACGTCTTGTAGGAGCATCCTACACGAGGATTTGGATTAACTGCAGCAGCTCTTGCAGCCTCAACCCATAACATTCTGTCGTTCACTCGCTGGTTGATGAGTTCCTCAAGTTCTTGTTCCGTCATTCGATTCAATCGCGCCATTTCCTAATGAAAGAAAATAATTATTCACATGGAATATTATAGATGTAGTGTGTATTTATAGTACATTTATAGCTTGTTAATAATACGAACCAGGTATTATTATAAAAGCCTTTTCTTCTTATTAGCGTTTTATAATTATATCTTGGGTAGTACCTACCCGTTAATGTTCATACTTAATAGCTTAGTACAGAATCAATTACTACAATCTAAATAATACTTAACCATGGAAAATTATTGCATTTCATACTTCAATATTTTACATATGCTTATCTTACATCGAACATTAAGCAAACCACACTATTAATATTATACAAAACATTATTCGGTTCCATGGTTTGACACAGCAGCGCATCGTTTGATCTATTTTCTAGGACGTTTAGACACAAAGATTTGCTTAACGCTTATCCTAACTGTCTGCCTATATTTTGGCTGTGGGACTGAAGAACTGGATGCCGGGACAGAACGAATAGGAATAGCGGGGATAGGGGTGGTAGTGTTGAGTGGAATTGGTGCCACATCATTCTCATTAAACTCGGGATTTGGATTTTCTAATTCATTAGCCTTTCGTTTCTTTCCTAGTTCGAACTCGTCTTTTGTAATTTCCTGTATTTCTTCCTCGGGTTCACTTTCCTCCTCGGGTTCACTTTCCTCCTCGGGTTCACTTTCCTCCTCGGGTTCACTTTCCTCCTCGGGTTCACTTTCCTCCTCGGGTTCATCCGGAATTTGTGAGTCTTCCCCAAGGATATCATTTTCGTCATCGGACAGGTTAATGACTGGAACGCCATCTGAAGATTCTGATTCGGAGTCGTTGATTGTGATAACAATTTTTGAGCTCGACATCTATCACACAACAACTAACCCATTAGTACTTATATAATATTTACATATAAATTTTAACCAACAGTGATAAGCAATGGTTTTTTTTTTTAAATCAGACCCGGTCAAAGTCCAGACTTACTAATGTATCCTAACGGCTTCTCGGTTAGACACACTAATGCAGACCTGGTTCGCTAAGACCAACGCTCTGATACCACATGTCATAACCCGTCCTTAACCATAAGAACGTGTTAGATAACGTATGATTTCATTGCGAGGTATTGACCTCTATATGCGACATTTTTAAAAAGGAAAACTGCATATATTATACATTACAAACCAAACCATTATTTTTGTTACAAGCTTTAGACAATAAAAAGATGATTATCGTTTAACGATAATCTTCGACTTACAAACTTTACAAATGATAATAACAACACGATTTCTAGCATATTTTACAACACACGTCCTCGGATATGCAGTTTTATTTTTGACACAAATATGAGTACGCATGATCCTGCTTAGATTCAACATAATGCAGCGGAAGCTTTAATTATCACCTGAGAATAAACATGTTTAAAAACGTCAACATAAAGTTGGTGAGATATAGGTTTAGTGCGCAGCAATATATATATATAGACCACAAGATTTCGTATATAAACATTTCAATAAAAATATTCTAAGTGGTTGAGCACTTGGTAACCATACTTAACATTTTCACGTCGCATATTCCCTTTAATATGAAATCTTACTACACCGTACCAAGTGTAGTCACAAACGAAGTACTGTGCAACCGTTGAATACTGGTCGTCCAGTCCGGTTGGGGTTGTCAGGCCCGATAGATCTATCAACAGGATTCGCGTTTACAATACCGCTGTAAATATTAGTTACCAAGCTACAGGGAAGTATGCCAGTGGTACAACTCAACGTAGAATATATTTTTCAGTTACTTGTGTCCATAGCGTAAAACATAAAATACATGTATTCTCATCCCGAAATATTTAGAGTTTAAAAGTGGGACTATATACTCACTCTTGTCTTGATGATATAAATAATTTGACTCGGTCTTCCGGTTGATATCACGAACCTATCCATATATAATATATCAATATGTTTTCATTTTTAAACAAACGTTATAAATATATACTTGTTATACTTTTAATACTTTGAATAATTCCTTAGTCCGTAGTTAGCAGTCCGATGTTAGTAATTCAATTTTAATGGTTCATTTTTAGATGTTTAATATACCCGCAATGAAATAAATAAAACCCCCAACGAAATAAATAAAACCCCATCGTATATGTATTGGTCGAGATTAATCTTGACCCATGGTACCGGTGTTGTCAAATGACGTGTTGCGTACAATCATGGGATCTTATGATTAATCTTCTCGTATTGTTTACGGGTGATCCTGAACCATATAAAATTGAATTATAAGTACATATATATAAAATATCATGTTATCTTAGAAATATGTGATTTATATCATTTTTTTCCAATTGATCCCGTAGTTGAAATGATCTAGGATAACCAATTTTGTTTCGGTCATAGTTTCTTCGTTACAAATCCGTTTTCGTTGATTCAAATTGCCATCTTCTTGGATCGAGTTCTTCTTTAAGACTATGAACTGTAAATACCTTAGTTTGTATTCAAAATCATACGGCATAAGTGAAACATTAGTGAAACATATGAAGTTAAACATTTTTGTTACAACAAAATCATTTAATGACCATTTTTCTAAAAATACTTATACTTTGAAAAACCAAGTTTTACCTTGTTAAATTAGCATATACATAAGTTATATTACAGGTCTTGAAGTATTTTAAAAGTTAAGTTAGAAGGATCTATTTAGTTTGCAAACAAGTTTGAAAACATTCAAACTATGTTCTTGTTGTTAAACTTGTATACCACAAAATATGATAGCTATATATATATGAATCGAATAAGGTTATGAACATAGATTCTACCTCAAGTTCCTTGGATGAAGTTGCTGTAAAAGAGAAGTAAGAAGCTAGAATCAAAAGGGTGATAGAAGTGGATGAAAGATTGGAAGTAAGTTGGTGTTCTTGGAAGGTTTTCTTGAAGTGTTTTTGTATGGTTTTCTTATGGTGTTTTAGTATGGTTTTTGAAGCTAGATCTTTATGGAACTTTGCTGGATTGTTATGGAGTTTAGAGAGTAAGAAAGAGTGTGTGTTTTTAGTTAAGAGATTGAAGTAAAAATGAATCAAAAATGATGATACATATATACTCCTAAAAATGTGATCTTTAAGGATAACATGACAAAATTCTAGTTTGTATTTTTGTAATTAGTCTTGCAATGATTCAAAAGTAATTACCTAGCTCTAAGGGCATGAATAATGGCTGGTTAGGTGGTGATTTTGATGTGTATTTACTATTAGTAAATACGTATAGGAGCTAGGTATGATACGAGTACAAATACTCTAGGTATACGTATAGAAATTTTGTGAAAAATGAAATGAGGATTCAAATATAGCTATCTTTTGTGAATACACTTATATGATTTTATGTATTTAAGTTCTTTAAAAGTAATTAAATACATTACTTATACAATATATGTATAACATTATAAGTCTTAAGTATATATGTCAAATAACGTTACGTATTGTTATCGTTTTGAAAACTTAAGTTAGTAGTTTCAAAATACACATATAACTTGTTGTTATTAATATAAAATGAGGTATTAAATCATTCTTTAATCATGTTAAATATGTATATATACATATATATACACAGACGTATAATTATCATATATTGTATAGTTCGTGATATCATCGGTCAAACTAGACGGTCAAACGTTGTATAAAACTCTTTTCGGAAATATAAGTCTCAACAATTTGGATTACTTATCATGTTGGTAAGGTTTAATTTATGTAAATATCAATCTTATAAGTATAGAACGATCGAAAAAGTGCGGGTCGTTACACGGTCTATCAAGTTTAGGCACAAATTTTGGAGACACAAACGACAAATTTGCACCGCTATCAAAAAGAATCCTTGCCGGATTAGAATTTACCAAGAAAGTACCTGAGACAACTTCGTTGGATTGCTTGGCTTCGTCGTTAGTCATCAAATAGTTTCGACCCCTAGCCGTACCCGCCGCTTTCTCTAACCGCTTAACGTTATCATTATTCAAATCGGGGCATTCCTGCCTCTTGTGCCCCTCTTTACCACAATTAAAGCAAGTGACTTTGGTTGACGCCTTGGTGCAATCACGGGCCATGTGTCCTCTTTGATTACAATTATAACACGTGGGCCTGAAACCCCCGGAAGCACCCTTCTTCACACTATTAACGCTTTCGAAGCCTTTCTTGTTCTTTTTATTGGAAAAGTTCTAATAACTCGAACCTTCAAACTTTCTTTTAGAAAAAGTGAAATCACTCTTCCTTGGAACCTCCGGCTCAAAACCCCGAGCCAACTCGAATAGCTCTTCAAAAGTCTTAGCCATTCACCGACTAATCTTACCCTTTAACTCATCGTTCAAGGTACGGTAGAAATCTTTCAGTAGCTTGTGGTCGTCACCAACATATTTCGGGCAAAAGCGAGTCTTTGCCAAAAAGGTAGACTTGAGAGTAACCAAGTCCATCAAACCTTGTTGCAAATGATGCAACTCGTCCCGGATTCTATCATGGTCGGAAGAAGTTCGGTATTCTTGGAAGAATTCCTTCTTAAACTCCTCCCATGACAAGCTCATGCATTGCTCTTCACCATATAAATTGATTTTGTCGTCCCACCATAACTTGCCTTCTTCACGTAACATGCTAGACCCATATCTCGTCTTCTTCTTGGGAGGACACTCCGCGGTACAGAACGCTCCCACGATATCAGAAATCCAACAAGTGCTTTTCAATGGATCCCTCACCTCATTAAACGTCGGAGGTTGAGTATCCTTGAAATTCTTGTAGTGGAAGTCCCGTCTCCCTTCACCTCCTTCACCGCGAGGATAAATGTTTCTAGCATCAAGGGCCTCTTCGATAGTGGCCTTCATTCGTTCATTTATCAAATCGGTCACTTGTCCATCGACCGAATCTTGGAAGACCTTTCGGACGTCCGTAAGAAAATCCGCTTTTAACTTTTTAAAGACTGCCTCAACCTTAGCCGAAAATTCGGCGTCCTCACTCGTACTTCCGTAATCATGATCGGGACCGTTTCTTGTCTTCATTCTATAAAACGGAATAGGTTAAACCAGGTAACGAAAAGACATAACACGTAAGTATATACATGTACACCACACTACCCCATCTTGCTCAACAATCGTCGTACATTACTCGTTTGACACGATTTGCACCCGTAACAACGGTAGCTAATCGTTGCTATGCGAGCACGTAGCATTAACTCGCTAGTACGACGTCCGTCTTGCTTGAAGATTGCTAAACACAATACAAAACAATTAGCACAAGTTTAGTTCACATAAACCAAGGCACTAACAATTCCCGATTAGACCCAAAGTCCTACAAGTCCCGCATAAAGCGCTCACACAATAAAGCCCAAGTCTAGGCACCTATCTCAAGTCGCCTAAATCCCTTAGACCATGCTCTGATACCACTTGAAACAACCCAACCCGTACTCCGTACGATAAATTTTTATTTATTTATTTTTTTAAAAAATATAATACACATTTACGCGCCAATTAAATATGTAACCCATTCCACACGATTCGTCAAAACATACTACGAGTTTAATGTTTACAAAAAGGCACATAGGCCATTAACGAATGTGATACAAGTTTGACCAACAACAAATGATAGTTTATAATCCAAATGACACTCGAGCATGGTTTGGGGCTAAACTACCCAAAACGTTCGGCCACTTCAAAAGCTATCCCAAAAGCATCCCCTGTCAACACAAACGGGAGACAACTAATCCAACCGTATGCCCTTACCCATGTCCAAGCCGGAACCTATAAAATGGTAAACAACGAGAGGGTAAGCAATGCTTAGTGAGTGCAACAATTATACATACATTTATATAACCTATCCATTTGCAATCACAATACCAAATACCTCATACGAACTTGCAACTCAATTAGCATGTCAACATACCCGTAACACTAACAAGTCGTACATTATCACACCACTTCATTAGAATATACTCAACTCAATATATTTTATATGCTAAACAAACAACAATCTCAATATGGTTAACCAATAATGCTATGGTGCTACCGGCTCGTGGTTCACACCATACGCATTTGAGTCATACTCGTTTATAGTGCTACCGGCTCGTGGTTCACACTCGATGCTACCGGCTCGTGGTTCACATCTTAGTTTATAGTGCTACCGGCTCGTGGTTCACACTCGATGCTACCAGCTCGTGGTTCACATCTTAGTTTATAGTGCTACCGGCTCGTGGTTCACACTCGATGCTACCGGCTCGTGGTTCACATCCCATCCCACACATGTTATGGCACTACTGGCACGTGGTTCATACCATAACATTCACAAATAAACATGCCATATACATGAACGCATAATTATTCCACTCCCCTTGTCACAAGGGTGATGATTTAGCACTTTCGAGTTTCAACACAATGTACCTAAATCATTAAGTGCACATTCTATGATGACCCGAAAATTTTCAACCAAATTTAAACTTGATCTTTATATTATTTCGACACGATGAGCAAAGTCAATAATGTTGAGTCACAAATATTTTGAACTGTTTCATATATTAAATTGACCTTCGACCATTCCCGACGATTCACGAACAACTATTTGCGAGTAGATATGTATAAATATAGATAAATATATGTACATAATAAATGTTATTAATCGTTATATGAAATTATTATTATAAATAAATATGTAAAATAATATACAACTTAATTGTTAGAAATAAGTATGAAAAATGATGAAATTAATAATAAAACTTATTGTTAAAATAAATCTATATACATAAAGTATATTTTGAATATATATATATATATTTGGTTTCGAATTAATTTAGTAAATGATAGTAGCACTCGCTCATCATTCAATGGATATTACATAAGTTAAATTCAAACTATTATTATTTTAAAATAAACGGTTAGCCGAAAATGAGTTTTATAAATTTTAGGCTTATTAACATATATTTGGAAGTTGTTTGTCAAATTTTAAAAGTTTTTATATTTTACTTGGGGGATGGGGGTGAATAATTAATGTAATTTTTATTTAATAATTTATGATTGAATTTTATACCATAATGACCAAAATAAATAAATAAAGTTAATCTAAAAATTTGGAATTTTTTTGAAAGACCTTTATCCGCCACTTAATTAATCAACGGGGCATGATATAATAACCCGTAAAGAGTGTCGGTAGAATAATTCAATGTTGTGGCTGCATTACTATTTAATTTACTATTTCACACTGTTTATGCACGATTAATAATTAGATACTGTAGATACTGTGTTTGGTTCTTCTATAACTTAAATTCTATAATATGTATGCACATCATACTTGCATAAACCACACCCACATTTCTTAATTGTTTAAGTGCCTACTGTCAACCACACCTACACCAATCACCTTACACCCACTACTACTAATTATTCTTTAAATAACTCTTTATTTGAAAACTGCATATCCATCCATTTATGTTTACAGGTTCATCTACCGAATCATACCATTAAACGAAAATTTTAAAAAAACACAAAAATCAGATCTTCTCCATCGACTACTACCAACACAAAACCACCGACACCCTTCACTATCATAAACCATCTCCGCCATTGAATCAACCCAACCAATGAACCGACACCTTGAACTTCGGTCACCATCCTAAACCGTCACCTTGAAGACACCATCAAAACTACCTTGAATTATCATCTATTGAAAACTTTCTCCCACTTTGATCACCAACCATCAACCACTTCCCACTAACTCCTAACATCATCGCCACCACCACTGGAAGAACCACCACAACTCGGCCACCATCTCCTTCTCCTCTCTCTCTCTCTCTCTCTCTCTAAAACCTTTGTTTGATCAAACCTACTAATACCATCACCACCTTCCTCTATCTCCCTCTTACTACTTATCTTCTGTTTAATTGAGCTAATCGAAACTCACAACCGTCCCAAAACGACTCAGAAACTTCTTCTTCTACAACATATTACTGCTGCTGTAATATTCATACGTTTCTGTTTGATCGAATCCCAACCTACGAACCATTAGCTACGGCTGCCTTTTCTTATCAATCTCACAACAAACCCAGATACAAAACCCTCAAACACCACCTGCAATTATTATGGAATCGATGAATAGTGATGATGACAAATGAAGGTGATAATGAACAGTGACAATGAAACGTGATGATAAAGTTCGATGGGGATGCATGATGATAACTGATGTTACTGTTCTCGCTGCAACCTGTCAAACATAATCAAGAAAACAACTTGTTGCTGTATATTTTTTTTCCTATTATCCGAAACCCACTTACTTTTTAATTCAATCATAATCCAAACAACACCCCTATTCGATGAATCAATACAAACCCAGATATGTTAAAGGGACGACGGTTTCTGCTGTTGTGTGTGGATCAAATCGCATACAAAAACCAAACCACTCGTTTACTGGTACCTCGAGTTTAAAAGAAACTGAGAAACCGTATGTTTAAAAGATACTTGGATTAATTAATTTTTGGGCTAATTGTGAATCTAAATCATCACAATAATTTTGGGCTGCTTTTGATTTATGATCTTGGGCTTCTATTGGGCTACATGTATAATGAGATGTTGGGCTAATTGTTATCAGACCATAATATAATTTTAAAGAGGTATAAACATTGTTATTTTATTATTATTATTATTATTATTATTATTATTATTATTATTATTATTATTATTATTATTATTATTATTATTATTATTATTATTATTATTATTATTATTATTATTAATATCACTATTAATATTATTACTATGATTACAACAAATATTATTTATATAACATATATTTATTACGTACCTATACTAATATTACATAGTTTTGTATTTTTAAACGAAATATTATCTTTATTAAGTGATACATAATATGTAAATATCTTACACAATATAGATAATAATATGATTATATATGTAAAAGTTAATCTTAATACATTATAAACTTAGTCGATTAATATTATACGTGTTAATATATATACTTGATATAGGTTCGTGAATCCGAGGTCAACCCTGCATTGTTCAATATTGTCATATGTATTTTTACTACAAAATACATTAGGTGAGTTTCATTATTTCCCTTTTTATATATATTTTTGGGCTGAGAATACATGCAATATTTTAATAACTATTTTTCAATATTTATATGCGTGAGTTTCATTTGCTCCCTTTTTCTCTTTACGTTTTTGGGCTGAGAATACATGCAAATGCTTTATTAACTGTTTTACAATAATTATATGCGTGAGTTTCATTTGCCTTTTTACCCTTTATATTTTTGGGCTGAGAATACATGCGCAATTTTTATAAATGTTTTACGAAATAGACACAAGTAATCGAAACTACATTATATGGTTGAATTATCGAAATCGAATATGCCCCTTTTTATTAAGTCTGGTAATTTAAGAATTAGGGAACAGACACCCTAATTGACGCGAACTCTAAAGATAGATCTATCGGGCCCAACAAGCCCCATCCAAAGTACCGGATGCTTTAGTACTTCGAAATTTATATCATGTCCGAAGGAGGATCCCGGAATGATGGGGATATTCTTATATACATATTGTTAAGGTCGGTTACCAGGTGCTCAATCCATATGAATGATTTTTATCTCTATGTATGGGATGTATATTTATGAGAAATGGAAATATGAAATCTTGTGGCCTATTAAAATTATGAAATGATTATTTATGTTAAACTAATGAACTCACCAACCTTTTGGTTGACACTTGAAAGCATGTTTATTCTCAGGTACGAAAGAAATCTTCCGCTGTGCATTTGATCATTTTAAAGATATTACTTGGAATCATTCATGACATATTTCAAAAGACGTTGCATTCGAATCGTTGAGTTTATCAAGATCATTATTAAGTCAATTATAGTTGGATATATTATGAAATGGTATGCATGTCTGTCAACTTCAGAAGTAAGGAAAGATTGTCTTTTCAAAACGAATGCAATGTTTGTAAAATGTATCATATAGAGGTCAAGTACCTCGCGATGTAATCAACTGTTGTGAATCGTTTATAATCGATATGGACTTTGTCCGGATGGATTAGGACGGGTCCTTTCAGTTGGTATCAGAGCGGTGGTCTTAGCGAACCAGGTCTTGCATTAGTATGTCTAACTGATAGTTGTTAGGATGCATTAGTGAGTCTGGACTTCGACCGTGTCTGCATGTCAAAAGTTTTGCTTATCATTTTTAGTCGGAAATCATCTGCTTATCATCCTTAGGAAATTAACTGCTTATCATTCTTAGTCTAGACACATCTTACTGCAATGATTGCATGAATAGTGTATAGACAAAATTCGTATCTTAACGTATCTGCTAATTCATATCTTAGCATATCTGTTACTGTAGACTTTGTCTGACAACATCTGTAGATTCCTCCGTAACTTATGAGATTTTAGTATTATATATGCATATCTAAATTATGTATTACAGGGTGCTAATCTGCATCCTATAATCTATTTTTTATCAAAAATCCTTCATCTGATCGTACGAGATGAATCCCTCAACAAGTTCGAGTCCCTCAGATTTCGATAGCTATTTCGATAGTTATTCCGACAGCTAATTCGACATGGATATTCACCTAAGCTCCGAAAGCGGTGTCACCAGAATAAATCAATCAATCAGCCATCCCTAATTCATCTGATGGGTTCGTAGCCAACTTAATCAATGGAGACGCGAAGAAAGCGATCCCTTCCACCAACCAGATTCACCTCTTGGTGAAGAACCTGAAGCACTTACCGGCGAACCTGTCCGAAACATCATTTTCACTCTCATCTCCTGAATAGCTCGTAACGATTACGAAATATCCATAATTCTAAACCTTATTCATCCGCTCGTTCCGACCGACAATCATCCTGGAGTAATAAGTCAATGAACTTCGCGCTCGAATAATAAATTTGGAGAATATGGTGCAAAATGTACCAGCTTCAGCAACATCACCGACATCAACAGAACCATCAGTAACAACACCAGTACCATCAACAATCCATGCCTCGACATCTCATTCTGTACCTCGAATATAATTATTGTTCTACGAATCGTTCTACATCATTTATCTTCGTTCGACATGGCGATTATGTAATCTCTAATGTTTTAGAGATTATATATTCATGTTCTAACGATAAATCAAATGAGTTTAATATCATATTGACTCATTAAATCCATGATTACATCTGAAGAAAATATATATGTATATATGTTTTCATAAAGATTGTAATTAAAAATTCTTTTGTACAAACTGTTAATGGTGATAATATTTTAACGGGTAGGTAATACCCGAGGAATATTTAAATTTCACATTAATAAGTTACACTGTATATTCTTCGAATCTGATTCAACAGTTATTCACTATCCTACTTACATCCACCGATATACAAATTCGTTCACCACAGAATAACCATATTCATCCAATTTCATATTGGGATTTTGATTTATCAGAATCCAACAAGTGGCATAATGAAGAAAACATTTGACAAAATAAAATCTGTTAGAAACAAACAATTTAACTATGAGAAGAATTTTGTTAAGAATCCACGCTAACAAAATCATAGCTAACTATTCCTAGCTAACTGTTAATTCCGTATTACATTTTATTTATTGCAATTTATTTATCGCAATTTAATTATCGCAATTTATTTTATCGCAATTTATATTCTCGTAATTTTATTTATCGTCATTTAATTTCTGTTATTTACTTTACGCATTTAATTTATCGTCATTTAATTTCTGTTATTTATTTTACGCACTTTAAATATCGGGACACGTATACAAAGTTTTGACATATCATATCGACGCATCTATATATATTATTTGGAATCACCATAGACACTCTATATGCAGTAATGATCGAGTTCTCTATACAGGGTTGAGGTTGATTCTATAATCATATATATAATTTGAGTTGTGATCGATTCTGAGACATGTACACGGGTCACGATACGTATTAATTAATTCGAATATTATATATTAAATTATATATGAATATGAATTATTGGACTGTCAACTGTGGACTATCCACTGTGGACTAATAACATTGGACAATTAAAATAAATTAAAATATTGACTATAACATATGAAACTAAACAATTTTTCAAGTTTGCCACTTGATTTCATCTTAAACCTCATTTGTATCTTGACAATTCTAATCTGCGTTCAAATCTTTCATAATTCTTGAAAACACCTCAATCGAAAGGATGAACCACCTGCACTTCATCCACGAAAGAAAAGATTTATGCATATAGTTATGCACCTGAAAATACTCGGGACCTGAGTAAACGTTTAACACGCATCTGTGCTACCTCCTTCGGCATTGCTATTACCGAAAATAACCATGCAATTCCTTTTCAAATTAGCCAATTTTGTCACAGCTCCAACAAATCAACATGGACTTTTCATTCAAACAAACCTTGTTGTAACTTTGATATATAAGAGTGCCCATTTATTGTTACCGGAGAACATTTATATTCTACCATATAACCATCAGCGTTTAATCATCTAAAAACACAATTCTCCTGAAACCACCTCGGATTGATAACTGATGATTCAGATATCGTAGCTTTAAATGCAGAGGAAACAGAAAAATTGTAGATGGTCTAAACAGCCAAGAGTTTGACGATAAAGAAGGAAGTGTTAGGAACGCTCGATAGAAAATTTGGTACTGAAAAACAGATTGAGCAAACCATGAAGAAGATCTAGGTCAAATACAAGGACCATACCATATATTCAAAGAAACCAGGTAATTCTGGATCCGATGAAACCTTCAACGAATATCTTGCTCCGTACTCATGTTAAAATCTTTCGAAAAATCTTTCTTCATCAACCATCGAACTTAGAAATTCCAAAATATCATCATCAATATCTTCGATATTTCTGAGGATATTTTCATAAATATTCTCGTCCGAAATTATATACCTCTTTGTGCTTCATGTGTATCATTATATTGGAAACATTCAAGAGAAAATTTTGTACCGAAAAGCAGATTATGCGAAACTATGAAGGAAGCCGTGGACAAATCACAAAGAATAAGTTTGACTTCAAAGAATCCAAATGATTCAATGCCAGCTGAAGTCTTTAGCGAATATCTTGCTCCTTACTCTAAACCCTTGTGGACAATAGTTTCCATCATCCTCTGATCTTAGATATTCAAAGATATTGTCGTATATTTCATTACAAATATCCTCCATATTTCTGAAGATATTTTCATAACTATTCTTAGCTGAAATCATTAATCTCTTCGTGCTATCAGAATTACATCATATAGAAACTGTTAGTTTCTATATTCTGTAAACTTTCGAGCTTAAAATATGAATGTTATTGAAGTAATGTTGGAAATTGATACATGAGTTAGTATAATATAATGACACTTGATCAACGTGATTATATTACGGTAAGTCATGCTAAGTTTCTAATGGAATGTGATGATTCACAGATCATAACGTCATCATGTGCCATGTTACATAACTCTTTCATTCTGCTTAACTTCTGAACATATTAAGAAAATATATTCTTGATAGTTCTATTCTCAGTAATTATGGTAATTTGACAAATCAAATCGTGCTATTACGTTCTTTCTTGTTTAGAACATTAAGTTCCTTCAAAACTCCATGCTTATGAATTCTGAACCGTTACTCGCTTTACTAGAGGTCGGGAGGATAATAAAAAAGGCAAAGAGCTTCAAAATATAAGAGAAAGTATAAAGCCCAAGGACGACACAGAGGTTACAAACTGTGGATATTAATACGAATAGCAATATAAAGACACGGTAGAATTAAGAATAGTATCACCCTAAGGTAATAGTAGAAGCAACCAGATTCTTCTGGTGGAAGATTAAAAAGAAGGATGATAGAAATGATAATTAAGAAAATATCAAGGAGTAAACTGGATTAAGCATTTTCCCAACCTTTTAGAAGTAAGAACTAAGAATGAAAGTATAGGAATGATGAAAATAAGGGAACGGAAGAAGTTCATTTATAATGAAGATACCAGACAAAGCAATCGACTCAGAAACTTCTTCTTCTACAACATATTACTGCTGCTGTAATATTCATACGTTTCTGTTTGATCGAATCCCAACCTACGAACCATTAGCTACGGCTGCCTTTTCTTATCAATCTCACAACAAACCCAGATACAAAACCCTCAAACACCACCTGCAATTATTATGGAATCGATGAATAGTGATGATGACAAATGAAGGTGATAATGAACAGTGACAATGAAACGTGATGATAAAGTTCGATGGGGATGCATGATGATAACTGATGTTACTATTCTCGCTGCAACCTGTCAAACATAATCAAGAAAACAACTTGTTGCTGTATATTTTTTTTCCTATTATCCGAAACCCACTTACTTTTTAATTCAATCATAATCCAAACAACACCCCTATTCGATGAATCAATACAAACCCATATATGTTAAAGGGACGACGGTTGCTGCTGTTGTGTGTGGTTAAAATATCATACAAAAACCAAACCACTCGTTTACTGGTACCTCGAGTTTAAAAGAAATTGAGAAACCGTATGTTTAAAAGATACTTGGATTAATTAATTTTTGGGCTAATTGTGAATCTAAATCATCACAATAATTTTGGGCTGCTTTTGATTTATGATCTTGGGCTTCTATTGGGCTACATGTATAATGAGTTGTTGGGCTAATTGTTATCAGACCATAATATAATTTTAAAGAGGTATAAACATTGTTATTTTATTATTATTATTATTATTATTATTATTATTATTATTATTATTATTATTGTTATTATTATTATTATTATTATTATTATTATTATTATTATTATTATTATTATTATTAATATCACTATTAATATTATTATTATGATTACAACAAATATTATTTATATAACATATATTTATTACGTACCTATACTAATATTACATAGTTTTGTATTTTTAAACGAAATATTATCTTTATTAAGTGATACATAATATGTAAATATCTTACACAATATAGATAATAATATGATTATATATGTAAAAGTTAATCTTAATACATTATAAACTTAGTCGATTAATATTACACGTGTTAATATATATACTTGATATAGGTTCGTGAATCCGAGGTCAACCCTACATTGTTCAATATTGTCATATGTATTTTTACTACAAAATACATTAGGTGAGTTTCATTATTTCCCTTTTTATATATATTTTTGGGCTGAGAATACATGCAATATTTTAATAACTATTTTTCAATATTTATATGCGTGAGTTTCATTTGCTCCCTTTTTCTCTTTACGTTTTTGGACTGAGAATACATGCAAACGCTTTATTAACTGTTTTACAATAATTATATGCGTGAGTTTCATTTGCCTTTTTACCCTTTATATTTTTGGGCTGAGAATACATGAGCAATTTTTATAAATGTTTTACGTAATAGACACAAGTAATCGAAACTACATTATATGGTTGAATTATCGAAATCGAATATGCCCCTTTTTATTAAGTCTGGTAATCTAAGAATTAGGGAACAGACACCCTAATTGACGCGAACTCTAAAGATAGATCTATCGGGCCCAACAAGCCCCATCCAAAGTACCGGATGCTTTAGTACTTCGAAATTTATATCATGTCCGAAGGAGGATCCCGGAATGATGGGGATATTCTTATATACATATTGTTAAGGTCAGTTACCAGGTGTTCAATCCATATGAATGATTTTTGTCTCTATGTATGGGATGTATATTTATGAGAAATGGAAATATGAAATCTTATGGTCTATTAAAATTATGAAATGATTATTTATGTTAAACTAATGAACTCACCAACCTTTTGGTTGACACTTGAAAGCATGTTTATTCTCAGGTACGAAAGAAATCTTCCGCTGTACATTTGATCATTTTAAAGATATTACTTGGAATCATTCATGACATATTTCAAAAGACGTTGCATTCAAATCGTTGAGTTTATCAAGATCATTATTAAGTCAATTATAGTTGGATATATTATGAAATGGTATGCATGTCTGTCAACTTCAGATGTAAGGAAAGATTGTCTTTTCAAAACAAATGCAATGTTTGTAAAATGTATCATATAGAGGTCAAGTACCTCGCGATGTAATCAACTGTTGTGAATCGTTTATAATCGATATGGACTTCGTCCGGATGGATTAGGACGGGTCCTTTCACATTCAATTTCACAACTAGTGGGATTAACCACAATACTCCCACTAGAGCATTTAATGACCCAAATTGCATTAAATGACTCAACTACTCACAACCGCCCATACATGGCCAAGACTCGACTTTAATTACTAAGACTAGTGAATTAAAGTCTATTAACTTCAATTAACACAAAACTTAGGGTAATCCATACCCATTTCATCCCATTAGGTCAACTAGTACATTTTGACCCATTTTATCTCACTTAAACTCACAATCAAGTCAAACTTACCTATTAACTCTTCTTTCATAAATATTAAAGTGCATTAGTGACTAACAACACCAATTGACACTTACAACCTCAAATCACAAGGCCATATAACCCAAACTCACCCATTTTACTACCAAACGGGTCTTACAAATCTCTAGTACCCAAAACCCTAGTCATTAACCAATTAAAACTCAAAACTTAGAGTTATAACATACCAAGACTATCCACGCGTAGCTAGAGACACAAGGAACAACTTTAAATCTCGCTCCTAGGTTTGATTCACAATTCTCCAACTCCAAATCTCAAGATTAAACTAAGTAGGTTTTGTGTTTTGGGAGAGAAATAGGAAAGAAAAAGGAAAAGGAAATGAAATAAATGAGTATGTGGTGGAGAGTTAAAGCTCCCATCAGATCCACATGTCAATTTACCATTTTGCCCCTTAAAAACCCTTAAAATGAGCTAAATCCGACACCAGTTCAGCAGACCTGTCGCGGCGCGACCTTACTCGTCGCGGCGCGACACATAAATGGAAATTAGACCCTTCTTAAACCAACTTCTGATCTAAATTTGCTTGTTATGCCGCGGCGCGGACCCAAATGTCGAGGCGCGGCCTAAGGCTAGAACTGGACAGCTCGACCAACTTAAACACTTTTTGATTTTATTTAATTTGTTCACTTAAATCCCGCTTCCTACATTCGCGCAAACTTCAACAATAGTCTCATAAGACTTAACGCTATCAAAGCCCATGTATAAACTTGTAGGCGCACACATTATCAAGTATATATATATATATATATATATATATATATATATATATATATATATATATATATATATATATATATATATATATATATATATATATATATATATATGTCATAACCCGACCTTAACCATAAGGACGATTACAATAACATATGATTTCATCGTGAGGTATTGACCTCTATATGCGACATTTTTCAAAAACTGCATTCGTTTTTACAATACAAACCATAGCTTTTATTACAAATACAAGGTTTAAACAACTTAATAATGATTATCGTATAGCAATAATCTTAGACATACAAACTTTACATGTGATAATAACAATACGACTTCCAACATATTTTACATTACAAATCCTCCGATATGCAGTTTTATTTTTGACACAAATATGCATACTCAAGATCTTGCTTAAATTCAACATGTTGCAGCGGAAGCTTTTAGTTATCACCTGAGAATAAACATGCTTAAAACGTCAACATAAAGTTGGTGAGATATAGGTTTAATGCCGGCAGCGTTATAAATATAGACCACAAGATTTCATATATGAACATTTTAATAAAAATATTCTAAGTTGTTGAGCACTTGATAACCATACTTAACATTTAATCAACGTCGCATATTCCCTTTATTATGAAATCTTACTACACTGTACCAAGTGTAGTCACCGAAACGAAGTACTGTGCAACCGTTGAATACTGGTCGTCCAGTCCGGTTGGGGTTGTCAGGCCCGATAGATCTATAAACAGGATTCGCGTTTACAATACCTCATGTAAATAATAGTTACTAAGTTACAGGGAAGTATGCCAGTAGTACAACTCAACGTAGAATATATATATTTTTAATCACTTGTGTCCATAACGTAAATCATAAAATGCATGTATTCTCATCCCGAAGTATTTAGAGTTTAAAAGTGGGACTATATACTCACTTTTGCCTTGAAGGTATTTAACTCGACTTGGTCTCCGATAGATATCACAAACCTAACCATATATATAATATATCAACATATTTTCTTTTCAAGTAATCGTTACATATATATATATATATATATATATATATATATATATATATATATATATATATATATATATATATATATATGTATGTATATATATATATGTATATATATATATATATATATATATATATATATATACTTTTAATACTTTTAATATTTTCTTAGTCCGTAGTTAGCAGTCCGATGTTAGTGGTCCACAATTAGTTGCTTAAATAAAATAAATAAAGACCCCATCGTATTCATATTGATCAGAATTAATCTCGACCCATGGTACCATGTTGTCAAGTGACGTGTTGCGTACATAAAGTACCGTGTTGTCAAATGACGTGTTGCGTACAATCATGAGGTCTTATGATTAATCTTCTCGTGTTGTTTATAGGTGGTCCTGAAATATATAAAATCAAATCATAAGTAAATATATATGAAATATCATATTAATTAGAAAATATATGATTAATTTAATTTTTCTCCAAATATTTTCGTAGCTAAACTAGCTTCGGATACCCGATCTTGTTTTAGTCGTAGTTTCTTCATTACAACTCCGTTTTTGTTGGTTCAACTTGCCACTTCCTTGGATCGAGTCAAATTTTAAGAATATAAACTGATAATACCTTAGTGTATATTCGAAATCACAGGTTATAGGTCAAACTTTGGTGAAACTTATGAAAGTGATCATTTTCCATCATAAAAACAACATTTAATGATCATTTTTCTAAAAATACTTACACTTTGAGTTAAACCATGAAATTTTTATGTGTTAACATATTCATAAGAAATATCATTTTTCCAGAACATGAACTTCCAATTCAAAGCTTAAGATGGTTTTTAATTATCCAACCCAAAACAGCCCCCGGTTGTACTCCGACGACGTAGATTCAGTTTTTAAGATGTTCTTTGTAAAACCAAGTTATACCTTGTTAAGTTAGCATATCATTATGATATATTACAGGTCTTGAAGTGTTTTAAAAGTTAAGTTAGAATGATCTATTTAGTTTGCAAACAAGTTTGAAATCATTCAAACTATGTTCTTGTTGTTAAAATTTTACAACACAAAATAAGATAGCTATATAAATATGAATCGAATAAGGTTATGAACAAGGTTACTACCTCAAGTTACTTGGACAAAGTTACTGTAAAAGATGAGAAAAATCTTAGAACCAAAAGAGTGGTGGAGTTGGATCAAAAGGTTGGAAGTAAACTTGTATTTTTGGAAGGATTATTAAAGTGTTCTTGGAAGGTTTTTCTTATGAAGATTAAGGCTTGTTTTTGAAGCTAGATCTTCATGGTAACTTGTTAAATTGTTGAAGAACACTTAAGGTTCCTAAGAGTGTGTTTTTGGTTAGAGAAAATGTGTAGTAAAAATGAAATTGGAATGGAGTATAAATGGTGGTGAAAAGATGTATAAATATGTAATATTGTGCAAAAGTCTTGTAATATGCCAAATTGATTAATCATGCATGCTAAGATCCAAAATTGGCTGACTCATGGCTGCTAATAAAGTGATTGTGATGTATATATACTAATAGTAAATACGTATAGGAGCTGGGTATGATACGAGTACATATACTCTAGGTATACGTGTAGAAATTTTGAGGAAATGGAACGAAAATTCAAATATAGCTATCTTTTGTAAATATACTTATATTGTTTTATGTATATAAGCCCTTTAAAAGTGATTAAATACATATTTATACGATACTTGTATAAGTATTATAGGTTAAAGGTATATATGTCAAATAACGTTACGTATAGTTATCATTTTGAAAACTTAAGTTAGTAGTCTCAAAGTATACTTATAACTTATTGTTATTAGTATACAATAAGATGTTAAACCATTCTTAGATCATGTTAAATATATATAAATACATATATATACACAAACGTATAATTATCGCTTGTTATATAGTTCGTGATATCATCGGTCAAATTGGACGGTCAAATGTTGTGTAAAACTCTTTTTAAAAACATAAATCTCAACAATTTAGATTACTTATCATGTTTGTAAGGTTTAATTTATGTAAATATTAATCTCATAGGTATAAAATGATCGAAAAAATCCGGGTCGTTACAATATATATATATATATATATATATATATATATATATATATATATATATATATATATATATATATATATATATATATATATATATATATATATATATATATATCTACACATATGTCTATACAATTACGCATAATCTAGCGAGTTACAAACGTATAAATGATTAAGTATGTACCTTTCGATACGTACGGGAAAACGGGGTGTTACACCATCCTACTTACATCTACAGAGATATGAATCCGTTTACCGCAGAATAACCATTTTTATCTAATTTCATATTTGGATTTTGATTTACCAGAATCCAACAAGTGGCATAATGAAGAAAACATTGGATAAAATAAAATTTGTTAAAAACAAACGAATTAACTAATCGAAATTTTGTTAAGAATCCACACTAACTGATCCTAGCTAACTATTCCTAGCTAACTGATTACATTTTATTTATCGCAGTTTATTTATCACAATTTAATTATCGCAATTTTAGTTATCGTCATTTAATTTCTGTTATTTACTTTAGGCACTTTATTTATCGTCATTTAATTTCTGTTATTTATTTTACGCACTTTAAATATCGGGACACGTATACAAGATTTTGACATATCATATCGACGCATACATATATATATTATTTGGAATAACCATAGACACTCTATATGTAGTAATGATCGAGTTCTCTATACAGGGTTGAGATTGATTCTATAATAATATATATACTTTGAGTTGTGATCGAGTCTGAGACATGTATACGGGTCACGATACGTATTATTTAATTCGAATATTATATATTAAACTATATATGAATTATTGGACTGTTAACTGTGGACTATCGACTGTGGACTAATAACATTGGACAATTAAAATGAATTAAAATGTTGATTATAACATATGAAACTAAATAATTCTTCAAGTTTGCCACTTGATTTCATCTTAAACCTCATTTGTATATTGACGATTACAATCTGCGTTCAAATCTTTCATGATTCTTGAAAATACCTCAACCGAGAGGATGAACCAACCGCACTTCATCTATGGAAGAAGAGATTGACGCATTTAGTTATGCATCTGAAAAACTCTCGAAAACTGAGTAAACATTTAACACATAGTTGTGCTAATTCCTTTAGTGTTATATTTACCCAAAATAACTTGGTAATTCCTTTCAAATTAGCCAATTTTGTCACAGCTCCAGCAAGTCAACTTTGATTTTTCATTCAAAACAACCTTATTATAACCTTGATTTATATGCGTGCTCTTTTATTGTTACCGGGGAACCTTTCATATTCCACCATGTTACCATCAGCGTTTAATCATCTAAAAACACAATTCTCTTGAAACCACTTCGGAATGATAACCGATGACTCAGATATCGTAGCATTAAATGCGGAGGAAACAGAAAAATTATAGATGGTCTAAACGGTCAAAAGTTTGTGATAAAGAAGAGAGTGTTGGGAACGCTCGATAGAAAATTTGGTACTGAAAAACAGAGTGCGCAAACCATGAAGGAGACCAAGGCCAAATACCAGAACCATACCATATATTCAAAGAATCTAGGTAATTCTGGATCCGATGAAATCTTCAACGAATATCTTGCTCCGTACTTATGTTAAAATCTTGCGAAAAATCTTTCTTCATCAACCATCGAACTTAGAAATCCCAAAATATCATCATAAATATCTTCGATATTTCTGAGGATATTTTCATAACTCTTCTTGTCTGAAATTAGTTATCTCTTCGTGCTATCCGTATTACATCATAAAGGAAACCATTTTAGTTTCTAAATTTCTTTAAAATTCGAGTTTAAATTATGAATGTTTTTGAAGTGGTGTTGGGAACTGAAGCATGAGTTAGTATAATATAATGACACTTGATCAACGTGATTAGATCTTATAAATGCACTAATTAGATCTTAACAGCTCCTAAGAGGTCTCTTTGGAACAGTCAATAGGCATACTAGGTCATTCATGTCTCAATTCCTAAGTTTCGTGTCCCAAAAGCGCATTAAATGCCTCTCGGGAACTCCAGCCATACCGAGTTCATAGAATCTTCAGGTACAATATAACCATGGGTCTTAATCCTATGAAGTAGCTAAGTTCATATAGGTGGACAAGTCCTGATCACAACCTAGGTTTGTCAATCCTTAAGATGCTAGAATACAAATCTATCAGACTTACTGGTTCAATATTACGACAGCAATCGTACTAAATTAACATAATTACGCTAACCCAAACTTCTATCATGGCAACATACAGATTAATTAAGCTATCATGGTAATATCGGAACACATTATTATACATAAAAAGTAGGAACACATGTTTAATACAAAAGACAAGCGTTTCAGATAAAAAACCTGAAAAGGCTGAAGAAATATGCCCGAGATCGCAGAGACTCGCCGGGATATCCTTCAGAAAATAAAAGCTAAGCTAACTACTACTACTAAAAACTAACTAAAAGCTTGAAAATATAAAGTGAATTACAAATTGAGTGTGTGTTGAAATGGATGGAGAGAGCCCTTTAAATAGACTTGATTTTTGCTAGCAAAAGGCTGGCCGGCCGTTTGGCAAGCCGTTTGCTAGGCCTGTTTGCTTGTTTTTCCCGTTTAAGGTGTCTGTTTGATCAGGCCGTGTGGTAAGCCGTTTGACATACAAGCAAGCCATTTGGCAGGCTATTTGGCTTGCCTGGTTAGCTGAAATTCACTAGATCATAACTTAATTTCTTGTCTTTCACTGTTTTCGCTCTAGAATCTTCGTTTTAGCTCCGTTTTACTTCAATCTTTTTACATTGCCTTCGTAATTACTTAATCTACAAAACCAACCGAAAAATAGATAATTTTTCTGACAACGTGTGAAACTTTGTTGATTTAGGGCTTAATATCGGGGGTAAAAACGTGACTTTTTGGCCGATATCAAATACCCCACGCTTAGCTTTGCTTGTCCTCAAGCTAAAAAAGCGGGATTATAAGGTTCTTTCTAATAGATTCTTTCTTGCCCACTCGTGGATCCTTTTATTATGCCTTCATCAGAAGTCGTCACATCTTTCGAAAGTATTAGAAAAATTTTCGAACTTTGATGATTTTGGTCTCTAGATTTCAATTGCGTCCATAGTGAAAAAGGCGTACTTTCCAACTCTCGGATGTAGAGTATAGATGACCAGGCTCCTCACTAGCGGATCACTCATATCACTCAAGTATTTAGAGTGCCCTAATCTAATTGTATTGTCTCTCAGAACACTACAAGAAAACTGCGTTCTTAGGACCCCCATAAGGGTCCTGAAAGGCCTATTCTTAGGACCCTTTGCCTGATAGGACCCCCAAAATGCACGATCTAACAACAGCGGTCGTATTAACCGAAAATGGTCCTAATGCTTATAGGACCTTTTATTTGAGTCCTATAAACAACATAGAAAGGGTCCTAAGAATGGGCCTTTTAGGACACTTTATAATATTTTGAGACACACAAAAGGGTCCTATGACACCTAAATTTGTATGTTAGATCATATTAGGACCCCAAAAAAGTGTACTAATATAATGAGAAACTATGTTAGTAACAATAAAAGCGTCCTAAAATAATTGTAAATTATGTAAGTACCCAAAAAAGGGTCCTATTATAAAAATATAGTAGTTTAGTACCACAAAAAAGGGTTCTAATATACATTTAGTAGTTTAGTACCACAAAAAGGGTCCTAATATATATAAAAATTATGTAAGTACCCAAAAAAGGGTCCTATTATAAAAATATAGTAGTTTAGTACCACAAAAAAGGGTCCTAATATAACTATATGTTAACTTAGTACCACAAAAAAGCGTCGTAACAAGTCATATGAGTTTCGAATATCCGGTTCGGGTATTCGGGTCCATTTCAGATTTTGGGCCAGGTTATAGTAATTGGGCCTTTCCAGGCCAGTTCAGATAATTGGGCCTTTTGGGCCAGGTTATGGTAATTGGGCCTTTCCAGGCCAGTTTAGATAATTAGGCCTTTCCAGGCCAGTTCAAATATTTGGGCCTTTTGGGCTAGGTTATGTTAATTGGGCCTTTCCAGGCCAGTTCAGATAATTAGGCTTTTTGGGCCAAGTTATGGTAATTGGGCCTTTGCAAGCCAGTTCAGATAATTGGGCCTTTTCTCCCCAGTTATGCTAATTGGGCTTGTCACCACATTTAAGCTTACTGGGCCTTTCGGGCCTGCTTCAACTATTTAGGCCTTTTGGGCCCTGTTAGGATCCAGTTTTCTTTTGATTGCATCAATTTATTATTCATTGCAATTACAATAATTTTAAATTTTTAAATTACAAAACAAATATTAAATATAAATTATAATATTGATCACTACATGATTACATTTACAGTAAGTTATATTGTTTCAATAATAATAAAATCACGACAGGATAAATCATTGTTTCAAACACACCAACACATACATCGTATCAACAAATTGTTTCAAACACAAACATTCATTAATAAACCGGCCCACATTAACAAACACAAAAACTCTTCAACCCTTCACCATCCAATCTTGATCAATCCTTACGTACCAACTACAAATTAAATCATCTATGTATAAGCATAAAGGTGCACATTATAAAAATTAATCTTAATTATTACAAATTTAACAAGGACATACCTCGATTAACTTAGCAGGCCAAGCAATAGATGTACCAGTGACGTCATGAATTCATTTCAAATAATCATATGGCCTAAACAAAGCTTCATCTTTTTTAATGGCCACCTGAACATGGACCTCACACCAACCACGTCCAAGTTCTGTTCCATTAAGAACCGTATTTGGATCAACGCTCCTCAACCTTCCTATTGCTACGTTCTCAAAGTTTGTAAGGTTTTTTTTACATAAACTTCCTTATCGACCTAAAATTTAGTTGTCAAAAAAACATTTATGAACGCTAAAAGGGTAGAAAAAACAGTAAGCTATTAAATTGAAACATACCCATAAACGGTGATCACCCGAACCATTAGCATGAACACGCGAACCATCATTCTGAGCACCCGAACCATTGTTCTTCTCGGCTTTTAACCTTGCATTTTCTTCTTCAAGTTATGCATTTCTAGACATCAGCTGAGCATTTACTTTGCTAACAGCTAATCGACTAGGTCCTGTACCCCATAAATGATTGGCGCGAACACCAAGTCCGTACATTTCTGCAGTACCATTTTTAGCTTTACTCATTACCGTGGCAAAAACATTATCTGGTCCAGGTGCATCAGTTGCACCATCACCGAGTTTCTCGGTTAGGTCTTTCATTTGTTCCTGCATAAAAGAGATAGTAAATCATTGATATTTGATTCAATAATATGACCAGTATATATACAGGAGATGGCATCGATATACATGGAAAATTGCCAACTAATTTGTGAGCTATACAAAGGATAACTATCATATTATAATTCTACTCTGATATTCGATATATGCAATGCCCAATCAGAGTATAGCCCAATCACAGTATATGCAATGCTTACCCTTGTAACTAATTAAATTAAAGATATGGTTGATAGATATTTTCTTTTATCTCTGACCTAAAAGTATACTTCAAATGAAATAAAAACCTCACAAGTGGTTTATGGTGATTAACATATATATAAATATACATCTACTGATATCATGTGTAGGATATATTTGATCTACTTTTGTAAAATTACTTACAAAGACACGAGCAGCTGCACCTTCACCGCTTTTGTAACATTCCTTAAACATATCCACCCTAGTTGGCTCTCTTCCCAGCTTCACCTACAATGAGTAAAACCGAGGTAACTATTAACGGTGTATATTCAAAAGCTATACGTACTATATAAATAATTCCCCCATGATATATTACCTTCATTTCTTCACGAATTCTTGCAAAACTTTTTTTCCCCGTCATTTGTGACAACTTCTTTTTAGCCCTATTGGCTTTGTTTTTTTCGGTCATCTCCTGAACAAGAAAAGAGTGGTCAGTATTCGAGGAGATCAAATCACGAGGGTTAGTCTATGTTGAGTCCGCAAAATAATTAAGGATTTAATTATGATAAAACTGTAATTTATTTGCACTAAAGTGTTATGTGCAGTCAGCACAAGTTTGTTCATGTATAGACAGCAGATATTGTTGTGTCGAGTGTTTAGTTTGCTGCTCAGTCTACCAGCACAAGGTAGACAGTGTTCTTCAATCAGCACAGGATGTGTACTCAGCAAATCAATAACATGAAGTGGCTCAGCAATGAAGAACCAGCACAGTTGGAATGCAGCTCACTACACGAGACAGCTATGCTCCATTAAAAGCATAGTCATTTCCCGAGTGGTCTACATCAATGGTACTATTCAACAGAAGTCAAAGACAAAGTTGAACAGAAAAGGACACGCGTCGGCGGCTGACAAGTGACCTTACAAGACCACGTGGGAATGCAGAAGGTTAACGCATGTGCAGACATGGGTTATACTTTGTCATCACCTAGGGAAAACAACATTCTATTTGTTTAATCAAATAGTGGTGCCAAACCGAATTGGGGTGTTCCTGCAAATAGCTACCAAAGAGGAAAGAAGAGAGCATGCTCTCTGATATAGTTATCTCCACAAGTACAGACATCCTATGTACCAGTGGACAATAGAACCATTACACGGTTAATAGGACTACTATAAATTGTTATATCCACTATTGTAACAACTAGTGGTGTGGGTTTATTTTTATAGAGTCAAAACGTGTAATAGTTGTTAGTTTACCTCTTAGCTATAATCTAGGTAATCTGTATCAACCAACTATCATTCCGCCAAGGATAGTTGTGATTATTTGTGATTCAATCAATAAAGAATAACTGTTGAAAATTACCTGTGACTCTATTTATTTGCATGTTTGAATACTAATCGAGTTTACTGTTAAGTTATCTTAAAAGAAATTGTATTCACCCCCCTCTACAATACTCCTGTTGTTATCAAGGGACCAACAACTGGTATCAGAGCTTCAGTCTTGATAATTAATATCTTGGATCTGAATTCTCTCATGGCTGCATATTCTAATACAGCTTACCTTGAAAATGGCTCATCCAATAGACCACCCAAATTTGATGAAGATGAGTATGAAACTTGGAAGGCAAGATTCATGCTTCACCATTGAGTCTATTGACCCACTCATGCCAGGTATCGCCACAGATGGTCCATTTGTGCCTACTGAGACTATTGGTAGTGCAGCAGCTACAGTTGACACTCCTGATGTTCCTGTTCCTGGCAGAGAGGTTATTCTCACTCCTTCTAGATGGGATGCTGAGGATAAATGTCGTGTTGGACTTGACCCTAAGATCAGAACCTTGTTAGCCATAACTTTGCCTAACCCACTGTTCAAACTGATTAAGGGAAAAGAAAATGCCAAGCTTATGTTGGACTATCTAGATGTTACCTATGAGGGTATGGGAGAAGTTAGGCAGAACAGAATGATTGCTTTAAAACGTGAATATGAAATGTTCTTTCCTACAAGAACGAAACCCTTAAGCAAACCTTCATTAGGTTTAACTCCTTGATTGCTGACCTGATCACTTTGAATGTCACCTATAATGAGTTTGAACAAGTTAACAAATTCATAGATTCACTGTCTACTAAATGGAAATCTGTTACTGACCCCTTAAGAACCACTCAGACCCTAAAGAACTTTAACATGTCTTTTCTCTACAGTTCACTTTGGAACCATGAGAAGGCAGAGGCTAAATTTGAACTTAACTTGAAAGAAAACTTTAGGTTTACCCCCACCACTTCAAAAACTTCTAAGACAGATGATACTGCTCTTATTGTTGCTTCTAAAAAGAAAGCTCAAAAGGCTTTACTGGTTCAAAAGATGCTGGCAGAAGAAGAGTCAGCTGGGAGTGATGTGGATAGTGGTACTGGGTCTGAAGAAAGCAGTGATGATGAAAGTGATGCAGAAGGATTTGCTGAAGGTATGGCTTTGCTGGCTAGGCAGTTCAAAAGGTTCAATCGTAATAGAACCAGCAAGTCATACAAAGGGAGTAAGAAACCGAGTGCTAGGTATAGCAGCAAGTCAGTCAAGGGTCCTAAATCTGAGTGTTATAATTGTAGGAAGGTTGGACATTTTGCTGCTGAATGCATGTCCAAGAAACCTTCAACTTCACATGCTAACTCTTTCTCAAAAGCTGACAAGTACAAGAATAAGTACAAAGCTATGAAAGCTCGGATGAAGGAAAGTGCTAAGACTGATAAGAAGGGTAAAAAGCCAGAAAAGGTTCTAGTTGCTGAGCATCATGATTGGGATGAAACCAGCTCGTCGTCTTTCTCTGATAGTGATACTGATGATGATGGTGCTGGTTATGCTCCAGAAAAAAGCTGTGTTTAATAGCCAAGGAGGTCAAGGAGTCTGATGAGGATGATAGTGGTAGCAAGTTTTTGGCTGATATGAGGGAAGCTGATCAGAAAAGAGATTCTCCTCAATGGAAAATTGAATTGATGTATAAGGTTGATAATTTTCGAACTTATACTGATGATGAAATGGCCAAAATGTTTGACTACCTAAGAGTTGACTTATGCAGAGGCAGCAAACGTGAAGAAGTTTTGATAACAGACAACAAATCTTTAAATGAGAAACTTAAATGCAAAAATGATGAAATTAAAATCTTGAAAGATGATATTTCCGAACTTGAAATTTTTTTTTTGCTTTAAGGTCTCTTCACGTTGAGGCAGCAGAAGTCAAGAACCAGCTGGATAATCTTAAAATGGTTGTCGCTTCATGGTGTACATCTGCTCAACGCACAGCAAAGTGTGTTAACGAGTAGGTGCCTGCCCAAGTTGAAGCTTTCTTTGTTGGTGACTATGCTGCTGCTACTGCTATTGAAGAGGTTACTTTCATGGACCCAATTCTTGAAACAGATCCTGAAGCTGTCTTGCCAAATACTTTTGCCAAGATAGTTAAAGGTAAAAAGGTCTTGACAAATAAATTTGTTAGACCTGCTACTGTGTCCCCACCACCTGCCATGAAAGAGATTTTGGAGGATGAGGTTAGAGCAAGAGAAGCCAGTACCTCAATTGATGAGACTACTGACCCCTCAAGCATCTACTACATGACTCCAAAAGAAAGACGTATCAAAAGGGAAATCACTGAAAATAATCTTAGAAAAATTAAACCTACTGATTCCCATTCGTGTTCGAGTTCCAATTGTGCTGAGCCAGCTGATGACAAACTTACTGGTCAACCAGTTGCTGCAGACAAGCCAGTCAAACGTAATACTGGCAAGTCCAAGGCAGCAGGAAAAACTTCTTCTAGTTCATCAGCTTCAGTAGACAAGCCAGTAACTTCCCACGCTGGCTCGTCAAAAGATAAAGGCAAAGCAATACGTCATGACTATGGTACTGGTTCCAAGAAGAAAGCTGCCCTTAAGGGAAAAGCAAAAGTGGACTCGAACGAAGAGCTGTCTATCACTGAGATTATGACAGTCAAGCTTGACCAGCTAATTGAGGCAGTAACCAAACATCGCCCCGATCCTCTTTACAATGTGTATGACCCATCACCGATACCAAATGTGAGAAAATGATACAAATGTGGCAGCAAGTTTAACTTAGCCAACCGGTGTCCTTTTACCCCAACCCCGTTTGCTGCTGTGTCTTCAAGCAAACCAGCAGACAGGAAGAGATCATCAAAGATGACCCTTCCAGAACCCATCCTTGGATGGATTCCCAAAAAGAACTAATCTCTTAGCTACTGTGCAGGGCATTCAAAACAAGCAAATCTGGTATCTCGATAGTGGATGTTCGAGACATATGACCGGATGTAAGTCCCTGCTGATGGACTATCAAGAAAAATATGGTCCAGTTGTTTTGTATGGAGATAATTCGTTGGGTTACACAAAGGGTTTTGGTACTTTGACTAATGGAAATGTCACATTCTCAAATGTTGCATATGTAGTTGGGCTTAAACATAATTTACTCAGTATAAGCCAACTGGCAAGTAAGAACAAGATAGTCCAATTCAGAAGGAAAATTGGCACTATTTTTGATAAGACAGGGAAGCCACTGCTGACTGCAAAACGTCATGAAAACATGTATCAAATTGACATGAACACATCAGTCACAACAACTGATACTTGTTTCTATCCGAAGGCAGCAGACAACCTAAAATGGTTATGGCATAAGAGACTCTCACATCTCAACTTCAAAGATATTCACAAATTATCCAGTAGAAGTTTGGTGTCTGGGCTACCCATCATGTCTTATGCAAAGGACAGACTGTGTCCTGGTTGTGAAAAAGGAAAATATCACCATGCCTCATTCAAATCAAAGCAAATCTCATCTTTTGAGAAACCATTTCATTTACTTCATATGGATCTTTTTGGTCCTGTTAATGTGGTCAGCTATAGTGGGAAGAAGTATACACTGGTTATTGTTGATGAATATTCCAGATACACCTGGGTATTCTTTTTGAAGCAAAAGAGTGAAGCTGCTAATGAAATTATCAATTTTATCAAAAGAATGGAGCTTTTAAATGGGCAACTGGTGAAACAGTTGAGAAGTGATCATGGTACAGAATTCAGAAATGCTACATTAGAAGAATTTTGTGCTGATAAAGGTATTTCACAGAACTTTTCTGCTGTGAGAACACCTCAACAAAATGGTGTTGCAGAAAGAAGAAACAAAACTCTCATTGAAGTAGCAAGATCTATGTTAGCTGAGTCTGGGCTGAAAAATTCATATTGGATAGAAGCTGTGAACAATGCATGTTTTACCCAGAATAGATCTCTAATTGTGAAAAGACATCAGAAAACAGCTTATGAAGTTCTCAAAGGAAGAAAACCCTCAATCTCATTTCTTCACGTATTTGGCACTCCCTGTTTCATTCTAAACAATAGGGGTCAGTTGGGAAAGTTTGATGCTAAGGCTGATGAAGGTATATTCTTGGGATATTCCAACATGTCAAAGGCATATAGGGTTTTCAATAAAAGAAGGGGTTGTTTTGAAGAATCAATTAATGTTACATTTGATGAAACTGCTCCAGCCTCATCTTCCAGTTAAGAAGATGAAGAGTTATTGTTTGAAGAGCCTACTCAGCAAGCTCTTGACGATGAAGAGGAACCAGCTGCAAATTCCTCGCCAATCCATGTTGCTGGATTCTTTGATGATGAGTTGGAACATTCTGTTCCATCTATGTGTAAACCAAGTGGACCTACTGGCTCTACTGAAGTCCTACAACTTGAGCATAGGTTTACTGGTTCTGAAGAATCATAAGCTGGTACTGGTTACATTAATACTGAACAGCAGTCTCCAATTGCTGCTCATACCTTTGAACCAGCTGATGATCAAGATGCTGTGTGTTCCACGACAAGCTCACCTGTTCATAACACTAGATGGAAAAAGAGCATCCAATTGAGCAAGTCATTGGTAATCTGGCTAGTGGTGTTAAAACAAGAAGGCATGCAACCAGCAATTTCTGTATGCATGTAAATTTTGTGTCTACCATTGAACCTAAATGTCCCGATGAAGCAATCAAAGATCCAAGCTGGGCAGGAGCTATGCAAGAAGAGATCTCCTAGTTTGATAGGAATAAGGTTTGGACATTGGTACCTAAACCTGATGATGAAACTAAGAAAATCATTGGTACCAAGTGGGTTTTCAAGAACTAGATGGATGAAGATGGGATTGTGATCAGAAACAAAGCTAGATTGGTAGCTCAAGGGTTCAAACAGGAAGAAGGATTGGATTATGGAGAGACTTATGCTCCAGTGGCTAGGATGGAAGCTATCAGGCTGTTCTTGGCGTATGCTGCTAAGATGAACTTTAGGGTATTCCAGATGGATGTTAAATCTGCATTTCTAAATGGGAAGCTGCAAGAAGAAGTTTATGTCAAACAGCTGATGTGCAGCGGGGTAGTATATAAAATAGTTATTATTTTACTAGGAAAAACTATTAAATACGATACAATTTTACACAAGATATTTATTTATTTATAGAATGGATATACTTAAACCTTGCTACAACACTTATAGGCAGTGTACCTAATCGTACAATAGTGTAGTTTTTAGTAAGTCCGGTTCGTTCCACAGGGAAATCTTTAAACAAAGCTCAACGCTATATTAGTTTATTTTTATAAAAATACAAATATATATATAGGTAATATTATTATTATAAAGGGGGGTTTTTACCGTTTAATGACCGGTTTGTCGATTTTAAAACTTTAGTCGCAGTTAAAACCTAATGTAAAATATAAAATAAATACAAGACTTTAAATTAAAGCGTAAAGTAAATAACGATAATGAAATTGCGAATAATAAAAGTGCGATAAAATAAACTTTGCGATAATTAAAAAGTACGATAATTAAAAGTGCGATTAAATAAAATAACAATAAATAAAGGTGCGATAATTAGAAGTGCAATTAAATATAAAATAAAGGAAATTAAATATGAAATAAAAGAATTATGCTTATTTAAACTTCCGTAATCATGATGTTTGACGTGTTGATTTTAGTTTTATGCCCTTGGGTTAATTGTCCTTTGTCCTGGATTATTCAATATGTCCGTCTGGTTTTTGTCCATAACAGTCCATCAGTCATAAATATAAATTGCAAGTGTCCTTGTCAAATTATTATTATACCCGAAGATAAATATTCCAACTAATTGGGGATTCGAATTGTAACAAGGTTTTAATACTTTGTTTAATGAATACACCAGGTTATCGACTGCGTGTAAACCAAGGTTTTACTACTTTGTTAACAATTACACCAATTACCCTTGAATTTAATTTCACCCCTGTTTTAATTATTCTAGTGGCTATTAATCCATTCCCGTGTCCGGTTAAATGAACGATTATTCGTACATATAAATACCCCGCCCATCGTGTCCGATCGAGTGTATATGGTAATTTATAGGGACGCCCAATTGTAAATCTTTATATTAACATTAACAAACTTTCATTTAGTTAAACAAATATAAAGCCCATTAATAGCCCATAGCCTAGTTTCCACAAGTGTCGTTCTTTTGTCCAAACCCCAATTATGGTACAAAGCCCAATTACCCAATTTTAGTAATTAGCCCAACATCATGATTACTTCGTTTTAAATAAGCATAATAATAACTTAGCTACGAGACATTAATATAAAAAGGTTGAACATAACTTACAATGATTAAAAATAGCGTAGCGTTACACGGACAGAATTTCGACTTACACCCTTACAACATTCGCTAACATACCCTTATTATTAGAATTATAATTAAAATTAAAATATAAATTATAAATATAAATATATTAACGTTGAAGAGGAAGAGAAAAAGGATGCCCATAACTCGGCACAAAACTGGCTTTATATAGGACCTGACCAGCAATCTCACACCATGCGACTCGCATGGTTTTGTGCCTCTGGCCATGCGAGTCGCATGGCCACCCTGGATTCAGCCAACTGCTTTTGTTTTCTTCTTTGTCGACGTAATATAATAATAATAATATATATAATATATAATTATATATATATTATATTATATTCTTGTGCATAGTAGACTAGATATTTTTGGTCCGTTGCGTCGGGCGTTTCTTCTTGGCTCAGGTCCCGGTTCCGGATTTTCGGACGTCCTCGCGTATTATTTTAAATCGCGTACTTTGTGTTCCGCAACTTGTACTCTTGTCATTTTGAGACGTTCCTCATCAATATTTTGAACCTTTTTAGTTGTATCTTGTACTTTTTAGCTCTTTGGACCTTTTTGTCTTTAATTTGTCGAATCTGTCTTTTGTCTTCACCTTTTATTATTTAAACGAATATCACTTGTAAATAGAACAATTGCAACTAAAAGCTTGTCTTTCTTGAGGAATAATGCTATGAAATATATGTTCGTTTTTAGCATTATCAAATATTCCCACACTTGAGCGTTGCTTGTCCTCAAGCAATATTGTCTTGAAATACTAGAATCACTTCTTTATTCTTCACACTTTGTACATCAGTGATTTCTATACGGCGGTATAAACAATGGTAGTAACGATATGGTTTACAGTCCCACATGACTATAAAAATTTAGATCCATTAAGGAAATTGGATTTTTATGAAAACATTTGATCTTTCGAAATCTAGTTTTTACCCTAGATAAGTTTTCCGGAATAACCCTTTACCGGTGTTTGCAAAATATTTTTGTGGGTTTGGTGGGTTTCAGATTTGAAAATTTTAGCTCAAAACTTGCGGTTTTGTGTCACCCACTTGCTAACCTTGTATTAGGAAAGCAACACGTCCAGTTTACTTGTCCCGTATATTACCTTTCGGCAAACTACCGTCCGGTTGTAAGGAAAGCGTTGAACAAGCAACTGTTAAGGCAATGTCCCGTGACATGCTTTTGATTATGGTCTATAACGTGTCGGACGCAATTACTATCCTTGGTAGGAGCAATAGTAAAGCTCACCCTTATAATTTGTCGGTTTGGCACAAAGTCCTGTCTTTGACCATGTTATGCAACCACCGTTCTTACGGTTGACACCCGATTTAGTTCAGGTGACCTAATGAATTCCAGGTGAATTCCTAGGATTTTACGTTCAATGGTAATGAACGTATTGAAAATAGGGTTTTTAGAAAACAAATCGGTTTGTATTTTTGATCAAAATATTTTCTCGTTCAATGCTCGAGTTTAGATATCATTGAATTCCATGAGTTTGAATTCTCAATCTTTAAGGTCAATCTCTAGGATTGAGTAATATCAGTCTTAAAAGCTGATTTTTAATCTTTAAGGAGATTATCCTTTCTGGGGATCTGATTCATTAGTCTTATCCAGCTAATTTGCATGGTGCCCCCCCATTGTACTTGATAAATCCTTCTCGTGGTTAGGATAAATCTGACCACTTGGCGACCCTGTTTAATGCTGAGGTCCGTGGATTTCCTGCTGATTTTAGTGATGACTTTTCTAGATTTTTCGTCAACCTACAGCTGGTCTGAACGACAACTTCATGACCTAAATCAAGAAGCGCGTGTCTTTTTTCGGAAGACTTTACTTCCTTTTAATGATGGAATTGATTCATCGTGTAGATCCATCTCTTCTTTTCTTTCATCGGGTAAAACAGTTTAGTTTAGTCCAAAGCAAAAGTATTTTCAGTTATTTGTTACAGATATATGTGACATATGTTTAAAATAACTTGGTAAATTTTCCCACACTTGGCTTTTTATTTTTCTTTTTATCGTCCTCTATTCCATTTTAAATGAATTTTAACATTTTAGTTTGTTTCTCAATTTATGTCCTTTCCGAGGTAACAATAATTTCGGTGTTAAAACCTAGTTTTATCGTTCATAAATATGTATAAACATGATTTGAATTCATTTAATTGCAAATTTTGAAAAATTTTACTAGAATTGGGTAGTCAGTATATAAGACTAGGGCTGTTCTTTTTTTATCAGAGAGCACTAGATTCTAATACAACTACTGCTTTACTAGTATTTTTAATGGTAACCAAGTGTTTAATATAAAAATTTTAAAATCCGAAAGAATTTAATCCCTTCCCACACTTAAGATCTTGCAATGCCCTCATTTGCAAGAAATCAGTAACAATTTAAATTATTGAGGGTGATTTGTGTGAAAATGATTAAATTTTTACCAAAGTTTCCAAATATATTGGCGTTTGTTTGCTGAATGATAAATGGTGCACGTCATTTGTTCATTCCGTCTTGTTGTTATTTCACATATATTTTGCATCATTGTCGTCAAAATTACTTGCTTTTGCTGAACTTAATGCCAGTCTTTGAAAACGCGTTGTTTTACCCTGTTTTGTGCATAAAAGAGAATACATACAATACAAATATAATCATACATGCAATTTGAAATGGAACTTTGGCATCCCACTTTCAAACTATAAGAAAAATATTAGTACACAATAATAATAAAATATCAAACATTACATAAACATAATAAAATGTTAAGTGTTTAAAATAAAAATAGAAATTACCACTTATCTCTACTGATCAGGAGGTGGGTTAGGAGGAAAATTAGGATATGGATCCCAATTCATGTTCGCTTCCGGGTTCCATGGCTGATTATAGGTGTAACCTCGAGCATTCATTGTCTTTTCTTCTAAACATATGAACGGTCCATCTCTGCATAAAGTAACAAATTCGGTATTTGAATAGGTTTGATTATTTGAACATTTACCTCCATGTGACCATTTTCCGCATTTGTGACATTTTTCTAGGTGTCGTGCTCTTCTTTTCGCTGCGGATTTTGATTTTCCTTTACCAAATTGTAACTTATTATCTTCGCATCTGGATCCTTTTCTAACTCCGTCCATTCTTTCTCTGATTACTGATACTAATTCACTCGGTAGTATGTCATTATTACGTTTAGTGATCAAAGCGTGTAGCATTAGACCATGGTTTAATTCACAGGCAGTCTTCATTTTGTAAAAACCTAAAAAAAATAAAAATTCAGAATGGGGGGAGAAGACTAGTTCTTTAGGGTCTGCTAGGGAAAGACCATACGTGTTCCATTTTCGAGAACTACACGAAAACAGACAATCTAACTCTAACAGAAATATATATTATCCTTTAAAGACTTGATTCTCCCCACACTTAGTTAGCTGTGGTGTCGAAATTGTGATTAACTTCGTTGTCAACTTCCATCGGACCATGTATGTAATGTTTAACTCTGTGACCATTAACTTTAAATTCAATCCCATTTGAATTTATCAATTCTATCGTTCCGTATGGGAAAACTCTTTTGACTATGAATGGTCCAGACCATCTTGATTTCAATTTTCCAGGAAATAGCTTGAATCGTGAATTGAAAAGAAGAACTCTGTCTCCTTCTTTAAATTCTTTTGAATTTCTGATTCTTTTATCATGCCATTTCTTCGTTCTTTCTTTATAGATTAACGAATTTTCGTATGCTTCATGTCTTAATTCTTCTAATTCGTTTAGTTGACTTAATCGTAGACGTCCGGCTTCATGTAAATCAAGATTACATGTTTTCAAAGCCCAAAATGCTTTGTGTTCAATTTCTACTGGAAGATGACATGCTTTTCCATACACAAGTCTAAAAGGTGTGGTTCCAATTGGAGTTTTGTAGGCTGTTCTAAAAGCCCAGAGTGCATCCTCCAATTTAATGGACCATTCCTTCGGATTTGATCCTACGGTTTTCTCTAGAATACGTTTTAAAGCTCGGTTGGTATTTTCAACTTGTCCACTTGTTTGTGGATGATATGCGGTGGAGATTTTATGAGTTACTCCATATCTTTTAAGAACTTTCTCAAGTTGATTATTACAGAAATGAGTACCCCGATCACTTATTAAAGCTTTCGGTGTTCCAAACCTTGCAAAAAGACGTTTTAAAAAGTTGACTACAACTCGTGCATCGTTAGTTGAGAGAGCTTGTGCTTCCGCCCATTTAGATACATAATCAATGGCTACGAGTATATATAGATTATTATGAGATTTTGGAAATGGACCCATAAAGTCAATACCCCAAATGTCAAATACTTCACATACTTGGATGACATTTTGTGGCATTTCATCACGTTGACTTATTCTTCCGGCCCTTTGACATGCATCACAGGATTTGCAAAGAAAGTGTGCGTCTTTGTAAATTGTAGGCCAATAGAATCCAGCTTCATAAACTTTTCTTGCTGTTAGTTGAGGCCCATAATGCCCTCCTGTTGGTCCTGTGTGACAATGGTTTAAAATTTTACTAGCTTCATCTCCAAATACACATCGGCGTATTATTCCATCGGGACAACTTTTAAACAGATGTGGATCTTCCCAGAAATAGTGTTTTATATCACTGAAGAATTTCTTTCGTCTTTGGTACGATAATCCTTTTTCAAGGAATCCACAAACTAAGTAGTTTGCATAGTCTGCAAACCATGGGATTTCTTTATAATCTATCTTCAATAGATATTCATCAGGAAAGTTGTCTTGTATGGCCGATTCATTCAGAACTTCTAATTCGGGATTTTCAAGACGAGAAAGATGATCAGCGGCGAGATTTTCTGCTCCTTTTTTATCTCGGATTTCAATATCAAACTCTTGTAAGAGTAAGATCCAACGGATTAATCTTGGTTTAGCATCTTGTTTTGAAAATAGGTATCTAAGAGCAGAATGGTCGGTATAGACCACCGTTTTTGCTAGAACGAGATATGATCGAAATTTGTCAAAAGCAAAGACAATAGCAAGGAGTTCTTTTTCAGTAGTTGTATAGTTCGTTTGTGCTCCTTGTAATGTCTTACTAGCATAATATATAGGTTGAAATCGTTTTTCAATCCTTTGTCCTAAAACGGCTCCCATTGCAAAATCACTTGCATCGCACATTAGTTCAAATGGTAGATTCCAATTTGGTGTTATCATGATTGGTGCATTAGTGAGTTTTTCTTTAAGAATATTAAAAGATTTGATACATTCATCTGAAAAGATGAATGGCGCATCTTTTTCTAGGAGTTTATTCATAGGAGTGGCAATTTTGGAAAAATCTTTTATGAAACGTCGGTAAAAACCGGCATGCCCTAGAAAACTCCTAACTCCTCTAACATTGGTGGGATGTGGAAGTTTAGCAATTACATCTACTTTAGCTCTATCCACTTCAATTCCTTCTTTTGAAATTTTATGTCCAAGAACGATGCCTTCTTTAACCATGAAATGGCATTTCTCCCAATTAAGTACTAGATTTGATTTTTCGCATCTAATTAGCATTCGTTCCAGATTAACTAGGCATGATTTAAATGTATCACCGAAGACTGAAAAGTCATCCATGAATACTTCCATGCATTCTTCTATCATGTCATGAAAAATCGCCATCATACACCTTTGAAAGGTTGCAGGGGCGTTACAAAGTCCAAATGGCATGCGTTTGTAAGCAAAAGTACCATAAGGGCACGTGAATGTGGTTTTCTCTTGATCTTCGGGTGCTATTGGAATTTGAAAATATCCGGAAAATCCATCTAGAAAACAATAGTAACTATTTCCGGCTAATCTTTCCAACATTTGATCAATGAAAGGTAAGGGAAAGTGATCTTTTCTGGTGGCGTCATTTAATTTTCTATAATCAATACATACACGCCATCCTGTTACAGTCCTAGTAGGAATAAGCTCATTTTTCTCATTTGTAATGACAGTCATACCACCCTTCTTAGGTACGCATTGAACTGGGCTTACCCATGGACTATCAGAGATTGGATATATCAAACCTGCATCTAGCAGTTTAATAATCTCTTTCTTAACTACATCTTGCATATTAGGATTTAGTCTTCGTTGGCGTTGCACATACGTTTTATGACCTTCTTCCATAAGGATTTTATGTGTGCAATACGAAGGACTTATTCCTTTAATATCATGAATTTTCCATGCAATGGCTGGTTTATGAGCTTTCAACACAGAAATGAGTTGTGATTTCTCATTTTCAGTAAGAGAAGACGATATTATTACAGGTAATTCAGATTCACCATGTAAATAAGCGTATTCCAAATGGTTTGGAAGTGGCTTTAACTCTAATTTCGGAGGTTCTTCTATCGATGATTTATATCGATATCTGTCTTCTTCTTTTAGCATTTGAATTTCTTCTGTTGTTGGTTCATATCCATTAGCTATAAGTGTAGCTAACATTTCAGCTTCATCAATTGGTTCATTACCTTCTCCTAAAGAACATTCTCCTGTTCCTTGTAATTCTGGAAATTCTTCTAATAATTCTGCATGTGCATCTATAGTTTGAATATAATAACATGTATCATCTGCAGATTGTGGTTGTTGCATTGCTCTATCAACTGAAAAGGTAACACTCTCATCCTCTATACTTAGGGTCAGTTTCTTACCGAACACGTCTATCATTGCTTTAGCTGTGTTTAAGAATGGTCTTCCTAATATGAGAGGAACTTGAGAATCTTCTTCCATGTCTAAAACAACAAAATCTACTGGAAATACTAAAGTACCAACTTTAACTAGCATGTTCTCCATTATCCCTCTAGGATATTTTATTGATCTATCGGCTAGTTGTATGCTTATTCTGGTTGGTTTCAATTCTCCAAGGTCTAGTTTAGCGTAAAGTGAATACGGCATTAGATTTATACTAGCACCTAAATCTGCTAATGCTTCTATTGAACTAAGGCTACCCAGAAAACATGGAATTGTGAAACTTCCTGGATCAGATAGTTTTTCTGGTATCTTATTCAACAGCACTGCTGAACAATTTGCATTCATAGTAACAGCCGAGAGTTCTTCCATTTTCTTTCTATTCGTGATTAGATCTTTCAAGAATTTAGCATACCTTGGCATTCCTGAAATTACGTCAATGAAAGGAAGATTTACATTTATCTGTTTAAACATATCCAAGAATTTGGATTGCTCGGCTTCAAGCTTTTCTTTCTTCATTTTACTTGGGTAAGGAAGTGGTGGTTGGTATGGTTTAACATAAGGTTTATCCTTAACTGTGTTATCTTTATTAACCTTTTCAACTACCGGTTCTTTTTCCTTATCTTGATCAGGTTGTGGTTCTTGTGGAGTAGGAATAGTTTCATCAGAATTTACAGGTATTTCAGGTGGTTTAAGTGTTGTACCACTTCTTGTGGTAATAGCTTTAGCTGTTTCATTCCGGGGGTTAGCATTTGTATCGCTTGGTAAACTTCCCGGTTTTCTTTCACCTATTAACCTTGCTAGGTTACTTACTTCTTGTTCTAGATTTTGAATAGAAGCTTGTTGATTTCTAAATGCTTGAGCATTTTGTTCATTGGTTTGTTTTTGAGATGTGAAAAACTGCGTTTGAGTTTCAACTAGCTTCGTCATCATATCTTCTAAATTCGGCTTTTTATCATCTGTTTGTTGTGGTGGTTTGTTTTGAAAATTTGGTCTTTGCTGATTGTAAGTATTATTGGATACTTGTTGATTGCTAGGACCTTGTTGGTTGTTGTATGGAATATTTCGGTTATAATTCTGGTTTTGATTGTAAATCGGTCTTGGCGGTTGATAATTATTCTGATAATTATTTCCAGGCCTTTGGTTTATGTATGAAATATTCTCTCTTTGTTCCATTGTTAATTCAATACTGAGACAATCTTTTGTCAAATGTGGTCCTCCACACTGCTCACAACTAATTCGTATAGCATGAATATCTTTAGTCATCTTTTCCATTCGTCTTTCGAAAGCATCTATCTTTGCCGAAATGGAATCTAAGTCATGGCTAGAATCGGCTCTAGCTGCTTTAGATGATCTAATGATATCTTTTTCTTGGTGCCACTCATGTGAGTGGGAAGCAGTATTATCAATAATTTTGTAAGCATCAGTTTCGGTTTTCTTCATAATCGAACCACCAGCTGCTATATCTATGTCTTTTCTTGTAGTGATGTCGCATCCTTGGTAGAATATTTGTACTATTTGACAGGTGTCTAAACCATGTTGCGGACATCCTCTTAACAACTTTCCATATCTTGTCCACGCCTCATATAGAGTTTCATTTGGCTTCTGTGTGAACGTAACAATTTCTGCTTGAAGTCTTACGGCTTTAGATGCAGGAAAGAATTGTTTAAGAAATTTGTCAATTAAAACGTCCCATGTATCAATCGCCCCTTCAGGTAATGATTCCAACCAATCTTTGGCTTCTCCCTTTAAAGTCCAGGGAAATAACATGAGATATATCTGTTCATCCTCCACTTCTCGTATTTTAAATAGTGTGCAGATCCTATTAAAGGTACGTAGATGTTCATTTGGATCTTCCTTCGGCGCACCACTAAATTGGCATTGATTAGTCACCATGTGTAGAATTTGTCCTTTGATTTCATAATCTGGCGCATTAATGTCTGGATGAGTAATTGCGTGACCTTGGCCAGTGCGTTTAGCTCTCATTCGGTCTTCCATACTTAAAGGTTCCAGATTCTCCATAATTGAATTTGTTGACTCGGTATCACTAGATGATTCTGATTTAATAGTTCGTTCCTCAACAATCTCTGTTTGAATGATTGGTGGTTCCGGAGGAAAGTTTAATGGTTCAGGATCTATGAACCGTTCCTGAATATTTTCTGGATTCTCAATTGTGAGGTTGGGTTCAAAAAATGGATTATCGGTAATTTGAACTGAAGTACTTGGTCGACTGGATGACGATTCTAAAGAAAAATCAACGGCGGTTATATTTGTTAAACGATGTCTTGATCGAGTTACAGGTGGTGAACGTACAAAAGGTGATGAACGTCTTGCTCGGTGCATTCACAGAATATCCTATTAGTTTTTAAAAGGAAAGAAAAATTATAATAAGTTATCCAATCAATAGACTTTTCTGATTTTGCCCACGTTTCGAATAGCCAAAAGATGCAGCAGAGGGGCAGGATTCGTTTGGTCTCAATATAATTGAGGACTGTTTGGCTCCAATAACCCGGTCCACGTACAAATCCAACTATTACTACGAACCAGAAAATTTTGATGTCTATTAATTTAACCACTTAAAATAAATTTTCGTAATTTTAAGAAATTTAGATAAGAAGTAGAAAAAATTCTAAGTCCTAAAACTAGAATAGCGAGAAATAAGAGAGAAAAAGAGTTTGTCGAAAAAGGTTGAAAAAGAAAAAAAATGGTTGAAAAATAAAAGACGACGGAAAAATAAAAGAAACTTATAAAAACTTAAAAATACTTAACTAACCTAACCTTATTACTACAACTAACTTAAAATTATAATCGCAAATTGAAATTACTAATTGGAATGATAATTGATACATAGTAAAAGGTCTAAAAATATTAAAGCTTACAAGGAAAAACTAAATCCCAAATGGAAATAACTTAAAAAGAAACTAAAACTTAAAAAGGCGTCGCAAAATTCTAAAGCACCTAAATCTTAGTCTAAAGAAAAAGCACTTAAGGGATTCTACGGCAAAGCCTAAAAATCTAGGAGTAAAAATGACTATAGCGAAAACTAAGTTTAAAATTAAATATGAGCTAAAAAATACAAATATTACGCTACAACGATTAAAAAGGGACAAAATATTAAAAGTTATAAAAAGTTATAAAAATATTAGATTTTATAAAAATATTATTTTCATATTTTATAATAAAAGTATTAAGTAAATAAATAATAAAACTAAATAAAAGTAAAAATAACTAATTAAATTAAACTTAATTATAATAATAATAATAGAATTAGGGTTTAGTTATAATAATAATATAATATACTCCGTAATAAATGCGAAATTAGGGTTGGATGTGGCCCTGTCAGACCCCTCATGCGAGTCGCATGATTTAAGCCGGGGGGTCATGCGAGTCGCATGACTGAACTGGACCGGTTCAACTGGACAGGTCCAATTTGACAGGTCACGTTTTATTTAATATTTATTTTCTTTTTTCTGTTTTATATTTAAAATATAAATATATATATAATTAAAATAAAACTTAATTTTAAAAACTAAAAATAAACTTAAAATACTTTATAATTTTGTAAAAATAAAAGAAAAACTTAAAAATATACTTAAAATACCCTTTTTTTTTTTCTCGATTTTAAAAGCTTTTTTTTTTTTTTATATCTTTTTAATTTTTAAACAAAAATATAAATTTTACAAAAACTAATTATAACTTAAAAATTAAAAATATGGCGTTTCGCTTCGGCGAAAATATCCCCGGCAGCGGCGCCAAAAATACTTGATGTGCAGCGGGGTAGTATATAAAATAGTTATTATTTTACTAGGAAAAACTATTAAATACGATACAATTTTACACAAGATATTTATTTATTTATAGAATGGATATACTTAAACCTTGCTACAACACTTATAGGCAGTGTACCTAATCGTACAATAGTGTAGTTTTTAGTAAGTCCGGTTCGTTCCACAGGGAAATCTTTAAACAAAGCTCAACGCTATATTAGTTTATTTTTATAAAAATACAAATATATATATAGGTAATATTATTATTATAAAGGGGGGTTTTTACCGTTTAATGACCGGTTTGTCGATTTTAAAACTTTAGTCGCAGTTAAAACCTAATGTAAAATATAAAATAAATACAAGACTTTAAATTAAAGCGTAAAGTAAATAACGATAATGAAATTGCGAATAATAAAAGTGCGATAAAATAAACTTTGCGATAATTAAAAAGTACGATAATTAAAAGTGCGATTAAATAAAATAACAATAAATAAAGGTGCGATAATTAGAAGTGCAATTAAATATAAAATAAAGGAAATTAAATATGAAATAAAAGAATTATGCTTATTTAAACTTCCGTAATCATGATGTTTGACGTGTTGATTTTAGTTTTATGCCCTTGGGTTAATTGTCCTTTGTCCTGGATTATTCAATATGTCCGTCTGGTTTTTGTCCATAACAGTCCATCAGTCATAAATATAAATTGCAAGTGTCCTTGTCAAATTATTATTATACCCGAAGATAAATATTCCAACTAATTGGGGATTCGAATTGTAACAAGGTTTTAATACTTTGTTTAATGAATACACCAGGTTATCGACTGCGTGTAAACCAAGGTTTTACTACTTTGTTAACAATTACACCAATTACCCTTGAATGTAATTTCACCCCTGTTTTAATTATTCTAGTGGCTATTAATCCATTCCCGTGTCCGGTTAAATGAACGATTATTCGTACATATAAATACCCCGCCCATCGTGTCCGATCGAGTGTATATGGTAATTTATAGGGACGCCCAATTGTAAATCTTTATATTAACATTAACAAACTTTCATTTAGTTAAACAAATATAAAGCCCATTAATAGCCCATAGCCTAGTTTCCACAAGTGTCGTTCTTTTGTCCAAACCCCAATTATGGTACAAAGCCCAATTACCCAATTTTAGTAATTAGCCCAACATCATGATTACTTCGTTTTAAATAAGCATAATAATAACTTAGCTACGAGACATTAATATAAAAAGGTTGAACATAACTTACAATGATTAAAAATAGCGTAGCGTTACACGGACAGAATTTCGACTTACACCCTTACAACATTCGCTAACATACCCTTATTATTAGAATTATAATTAAAATTAAAATATAAATTATAAATATAAATATATTAACGTTGAAGAGGAAGAGAAAAAGGATGCCCATAACTCGGCACAAAACTGGCTTTATATAGGACCTGACCAGCAATCTCACACCATGCGACTCGCATGGTTTTGTGCCTCTGGCCATGCGAGTCGCATGGCCACCCTGGATTCAGCCAACTGCTTTTGTTTTCTTCTTTGTCGACGTAATATAATAATAATAATATATATAATATATAATTATATATAATTATATATATATTATATTATATTCTTGTGCATAGTAGACTAGATATTTTTGGTCCGTTGCGTCGGGCGTTTCTTCTTGGCTCAGGTCCCGGTTCCGGATTTTCGGACGTCCTCGCGTATTATTTTAAATCGCGTACTTTGTGTTCCGCAACTTGTACTCTTGTCATTTTGAGACGTTCCTCATCAATATTTTGAACCTTTTTAGTTGTATCTTGTACTTTTTAGCTCTTTGGACCTTTTTGTCTTTAATTTGTCGAATCTGTCTTTTGTCTTCACCTTTTATTATTTAAACGAATATCACTTGTAAATAGAACAATTGCAACTAAAAGCTTGTCTTTCTTGAGGAATAATGCTATGAAATATATGTTCGTTTTTAGCATTATCAACAGCCTCCTCGTTTTGTAAGCAGTAAATATCCAGACCATGTCTACAAGCTAGACAAAGCTCTTTATGGCCTCAAACAGGCTCCAAGAGCATGGTATGAGACACTTCATGTGTATCTCACTGGTATATGTTTTAAAGTTGGATCAATTGACACCACTCTGTTCTCAAAAGAGACAGATGGTGATCTCTTGCTGGTACAGATATATGTGGATGATATTATTTATGGATCTAAAAATGAGAAACATTGTCAAGATTTTTCAAAACTTATGTCAAATACATATGAAATGAGCTTACAAAGAGACTTGCAATACTTTTTGGGATTGCAAATTAAACAACTTGATGATGGAATTTTTATAAGTCAGGATAAATATATCAAAGATATGCTAAAGAAATTTGGTCTGACCTGTTTAAAAGATATAGGGACTCCAATGGCAGCAACTATTAAAATAGATGCTGATCCCAATGGTGAACCAGTCAATATCACTGAATATAGAGGTATGATTGGATCCCTACTTTATCTCACAGCCATCAGACAGATATTATGTTTGCCACATATCTCTGTGCCAGATATCAAACTGATCCTAAAGAGTCACACTTGCTAGCAGTCAAAAGGATATTTAGGTATCTGAAAGCTACTGCTAAACATGGTCTTTGGTATCCCAAAGATCAGGATTTTGAGCTAATTGGGTATTCAGATGCTGATTTTGCAGGGTGTAAAATAGAAAGAAAAAGTACTACTGGTGGTTGCCAGTTACTGGGTGGTAGGCTAGTCAGCTGGACGAGCAAAAAGCAAAATACTGTGTCCACATCTACTGCTGAGGCAGAATACGTTTCTGCTAGTAGTTGTACTGCTCAAGTACTGTGGATGCAAAGCCAGCTAAAAGACTATGGTGTTCATGTTACAAAGACTCCAATCTACTGTGACAACACAAGTGCAATAGCTATCACCAACAATCCTGTGATGCATTTAAGAACAAAGCACATTGACGTTCGATATCACTTCATAAGGGATCATGTTCAAAAAGGAGATGTGGAGCTACACTTTATTTCAACAGACCAGCAGTTAGCAGATCTATTCACAAAGCCCTTAGATGAGAAACGTTTTAACTATCTCATCTCTGAGCTGGGTATGCTTGAACTTTAAATAAAAGACAATTTTTGTTGGTGTGCTGGCTCTACAACATGTAGGGCAAACCAGTAAGTCATTTTTGTGAACTTACTGCCTACATGTAAAACACTCAGCACAACAAGGTCTTTTATATTTTGGTTACTCAAAATGTTTTTAATTGAAATAATAAATAACTCACAAAATTAAATGATTCCTTAAATCTGAAACTCATTTACTCCCAATGATTTAAATTAATTTCATGACATATTAAATGTAACAAAGTATTTTGTATTTAATACAAAACTTATTTTGTCGTTTTTAATTTTTTTTTTAAATTAAAACCTGCTGCATTTAATGTTGAATGGGAGGTATGAGTGTTCAAGCCGTATATACGTCAAATCATCATTCTGTGTCCCCTCGAGTGTGCAAGTCTGTCACATCTGCCCACGCGCCTGCTAATGGCAGTTGTCATTTTCACTCTCCTGCCTTTTTCACCCAATCACAATGGTTAAAAGAGTCTTTTATCTTCCATAATAACCTTCGGTTATTCAGTTTTCAAATTCACACTCTTCTCTCTAAAAATCCCCAAATCTTCAAATCAATTCATACATCCATCTTCTACGAAATCATCAATGGTAGAACAACAACAACATCAATCACCACCTGCTTCAAACCAGCCAGAGGAACAACAACCACAGCAACAACAACCGGTAGCACCACAACCACCGGAACAACAACCACCACCGGTCATCGAAGAACAAGTGGTGCAGGGCCCTCTGTTCAACCTACACCCAAGCCTTGTTAAGGTTGCAAATGCACCAGAACACTCTTCCATTCGCTTATCAAGAGGCAATGCTGCTCATGCCCTTTCAATTCCCAAATCCAAAGCCAACTTGGGCTATGATACACTTATCGATTACATAAGACAATCACCACTGGCTCAAGCTATTACCGACATACCTTCTCGTCTTTATCCAGCTTGTTTGGCCAGATTCTAGTATACTGCCACCACAGCCACCACTCAACAGAACGTTTCATGTATTCGTGGCATGGTGACTGAAACCCTAGCCTGCTCCATTACTGTTGATGCCATCCCATGTGCTCTCCAATTACCCATTGGTCCGTTCGTTAATTCACCAACCAGTGATGAGTTTAAAAGAGAGGTACTGGAGATTATAGGGTTTGATGGACCAGTGGCTCATACGCCCTTAAGGAAGCAGATGCCACCTCTGTGGAATTATTTCTTTGACTTGCTGACTCATTGTATCAGTCAGAAGTCCGGGAGGTTTGATTAGTGTTCATATTTTGAGCTGAAGATTGGTCATGGGATACTGTTCAATTGAAATATTGATTATGCCGGTGAAATTTACTTAAGGCTAAGGGAAATGGTGCTTGCACCTAAACGAACACACTTAATCCCCTTTCCAAGGTTTTTGAGCCTTGTTTTTGAAAATGAGCTGGGTGAAGCTTACCAGCAGATTACTGATGAATCATTCGACCTGCCTCCAAAAAAAGGGGAATGGCAAAAGATGCTCCTGCTGCTCCATATAATGTCCTGACACTAGGCATGCTTGAGTATCTTGCTGCTCGAGGTGGAGTGAACCAACCGGCTGCCTCTTGTGCTGCACCAGCTGAGGGGAAGGGACCTCAGTGAAAGCCAGCTGTAAAAAGGAAGAAGCCAGCTACCTCAACTAGTACAGCCACCGTCTCACATACTGGTAAAGCAGTAGTTATATTAGAATCTAGTGCTCTATGATCATAAAGAACAGCCATAGTCTTATATACTGACTATCCACTTCTAGTATTGGATTCCGTTAATCAACTATTTCTTGGTAACAGGAAAATCCAAACGAGCAAAAGCTGGCTCCAGGCTCACCACAGGGGAGATTTCACCAGTCTCAACTGCTGTTCCTGCAAAGGATGTGGCTATGGAACCTGGTGCGTTTCTAGACCAAACAGCAGAAAATTCTAACATAATTAAAAATCTTTTATCTGCTGACTTGAAAAATGAAAGTGGAGTTAAAGGTATAACCCTAGCTTCCAAGCTGACTGGTTTTAAAACTAGTGTTAAGAAGAGTAGCAACCCATACTCTTCTAGCCAGACACTTCCACATTTTTCAAAATTGAACTTAATGCTATATCCTCTGCTGACAATACAACCAACAGAGCACATACCTAACCCCCAAAGCAAACTTGAGCTGGGTCCTCATCGTGTTGAACTAGCTCAGGATACTGCACATCCGTTATGTTACTCAGATCATGATAAGAGTTCACTCCTATATTATTACCAGCCAGAACTCTTACACTATCTGGGTCAACATGTGTTGCCAATGAGTCAGCAGAGTCACAGCTGTACTTACAGACACCTTATTCTATCTCATTCGAAGGGCTGACCAAATTACCAGTCTGTCCCCAGAGACCAACACCAGATGCAATTGTTGAGTCAAATTTATTTGGGTCTAGAGTTGTTAACATAAAATGTTCTATTGTTTCAGTTCTTAGCAGGGTAGATGAACAGGCAGAGGGGGAGCAAGTTAAAGATGATATTATTCCTACTGAGTAGATTGCTGCCTCTGCTACTGGTATTGGTGCTACTGTTTCTCCTACTGGTGGTGCTGATGCTAGTACTGTTGCTTCTACAGCTGCTGGTGATACTGCTCCCAGTATTGCTGCTTCCACTACTACACCTGAAGTGGAAGATGAAATCATAGTGGGTCCTCCTGTTCTTAAAAAGGTAATTGACAATATTGTCAAGGATGTTCTACTTGATGAACCTGTCACTGAACCAAAGGGTGACATTGCGTCTGCTACTACTACCGATGCACAAAATTTTATTGTGGATGCTAGTACTTGTGCTACTTTTCCATCTGATGTTATCATGAAAGCTGGTACAAGTGCTACTTTTCCATCTGATGTTATCATGGATGCTGGTAAAAGTGCTACTTTTCCATCAGATTCTAGTTCACAGGGTAATACTATTCTGGAGGGTCATGATTTTGTTAATACTGGCTATGTTAGCTATGTCCCCACAGAGCCAACGGTGGATACTGATGCTACTAGTGTTGTTTTAGATGTTTCTGATTCCACACCGGATACTTTCTTTAAAGATGCTGCAGATGCTGCTTCTTCACCTACTACACAATTACCTACCGCTGCTACTGGTTCTACGGAACCCGTTATGGATGCTGGTACCTCTGTTTCTGCCATTATTGACTCTTCTCAGGCTACTATTTCTACTGAGAAGAAACCTTATGTGTGCCAGGTACCAGATCCTGATGAAGTTGTACCTAACTTCATCTATCGGGGAGCGTCTATTACTCCCAAAGTTGCTCTGCTGGTGGATCAGCTAAATATTGATCCTCAAACTACCATAGTCTCAGCCAGCAAATTGCCTCGCGAGGAGCTGACTGAACTATTGTCTCAGCCAGATCGACCAGCTCGAGAAGAGGTTTATGAGAGGCTGGCTACTTTAGAACAGATCAACGAGCGACCATATTATCATTTTTTTGGCATGGCTCCAGCTGCTTCTCCATGGCCTGGTACATGGAGGCCTCTCAAGTTCATTAGAGATCCCTCTACTGGTAAATATGTTATGCAGCATATTCCTGATTCACCAGTACCTTCTGATTCATCAGCTTCTTCCTCATCATCTTCTTCTTCTGATGGTGATGCTGATAAAGGTGCCGGTAAGGATGAACCAGTCACTCATGATAATGTGACTGGTACCAAAGATAAACTAGTGAATCTCACTGATGATGCTGATCTTGATGCTGACAAGGATACCAGTGGTTCTAAACCTTCGGGTGAAGGTAAAAATGATGGTGATCATGGTAACGAGTCAGATTCTGACCTTCCACCTTCACCACCCCACGGAGGTAATCCCGTGTTAGCTGCTTCTGACCACCCCTCAAGCAACTATGTTAAATTTAATACTGATGAGGTGGCTGACATCTCTACCCTGACTGTCTATAAGACACTAGCCGAGGTTACACCTGATCTACAATCCACCATTGCCACTGCTATTGCTGATAGTGTGACTAAAGCTATACGTAACGCTGGGCAAGCTACCACTTCCAATATTGAAGCTCAGCTCAAACAAGTATGTGCCTTTGCAGATCTTGCGGTGGCTGCCATTGTCAAACAACATGAAGAGGAGGAGGACTTAAAGAAATGAATCATCTCTCACAATGAGTATACTGAGGACATTGACCATCTTCAAGCTGATTTAGATGCTGCAAATTGTAGAATTCTTTTTCTTAATGAAGAAAATACAGTGCTACATGAGAGATTGGATTCACAGGAACAGTAAATGGCTAACATGATTCCTGCTTCTGCCTATGTTCAAATGGTTGAAAATATGTATTGACTGGCTACTATACAGGGTGATGTTAGGGCCATGGTTGAGCAGATGGCGATGGGTGTTGCAAGGATTGAAGTTAGGTCTTCCAAACTCCTTCTTCGATAATTTGGCGTGGATCCTGGTGCCCATCTTACTCCTGAAGTTGCTGACTGGAACAATTTGGCATTCTCTGTTCCGGATTCAGATAGTGACCTTGATGCACAGGTCTCCCCTGTTCACCTTTCTGCCCCTGCTGATGACAAAAAGGGGGAGAAGAAATCTAAAAAGAAACTCAAAAGGAGAAAACAATCAGAGGTGGAGCATGAGCATGAAAAGGCTCCAAAACAACCAAGGAGAGATGGTGATGGTGATGGTGGTGATGGTTCTACTGGTCAAGACTCTGGCACTAAGCCCAGCAACGCTCATACTGAAGCTGGTGTACAGGCAGCTGGTGAATCTCAACCCAGTGTGTCTGCCACATCAGTGGATGATATTGGTTCTAGCAGTAAGCCCAGTGATGTTTCTGCTTTGGCTATTGCTGAAGCTTTTGTTGTCTCTCAAACTATTGAAAGAAGAATGAAAAGAAAAATGGAGAGACATCAGAAGAGACAACAAGAATTAAATGATGCCTTCAATGTCAAATGGGATGCCTATGTTGCTCTTAAACGGTACATAATTGAGCATAGGAGATGGCTGATCCCAAAAAAGAGGGACATTGATGATGACCTAATTGGCATTGATAAATTCAAAAAGGATGCGCGAAAAAGAAATGTCAAATTCATGGTCAAATATGACAAAAGGAGGGCAAAGCTGTATGCTGAGCGAGCAGATAGGATCAAACGGATGACTTCAGAAGAAATGAAAGATTATCTTGTATCTACTGAGTCAGGGGGAGGAGTTAGAGCTGACATTTTTATGAAGTGGTTAGATGCTATGCTAGAAACCAGCTCATCTTCTTGCCCAACATCTTTTGCACAGCCATCTACACAACATAAGCCAGCAGAAACAATCAATCTTGTTGATGATGATATTCAGGGGGAGCATCTTGCTATCGTTCCCTACCTGCCTCCACTTGAGCCAGTATCAACACAAGAACTATCAGTTGAACCCATGCCCATAGATAAACAAAGGGTAAAATCTGCTCCTAGGGACAATCAGCCCCTAAGGAAAGGACCTTTATTTGAGGTAGCTGATGAAGATATTGAGGTGGTTGTACCAGCTGATACTAATCAGTCAGCTGGTACTGAAGACATAGCAAGGAGTGCTGTGAATGAAGACCCAGTCAGAAGTGTGCTGCTGGGTGTTACAAGTGTTGAAGACCCAGCCAAGGTGATTGAGTTGGGTGCTAATCAAGATGATGATACGGTTAATCCTGCTGACTTTATAGTCTGGCGTAGTGGAGATCATTTATTTGTTCAATTACCTATCTCTCCCCATACCCTCACTTATTTTAACAGAACAAAGGATAATCGTGTTAATCAGTTTCCAGTAAGTTCATCTGGCATAGGTGAATCAATCATGTATCCTCCATCTTCCCCAAAACATTATGGTAAACACAGAACTTGGGAAGATGATTCAGTTACCCGTGGTGAGCCAGACTTATTTAAAATGAATCCAGATGAAAGAGATGCTTACCGGCTGGAGATCACTGTACAAGAATTGCTTGAGCAAAGACAAGCTGCTATCAATGAAAGAATACGCCAAGTTAGATTGCTGCATCATCCCCTTGATCAGCCACTTTACATCACTGCCTTGACTTATGGCATTGAAATTGGTGTATACTTAAACAACAGTGGTCAAAGGCTTTCTACTGATGAGGAGAAAGCTCAATTTCAAGAGGCTCACCAGCTGGGTATGGATCTAAGGGAGTATCGTGCTGCCCTGAGAACTGAAGAGGGTAGAAAGATGATTGAAATAGCAAAATCCCTGAAAATCACTGTCGAAGATTATTTGTTGGGTCTACAAGTTGAAATTCAAAGAAGGGAGGCTGCTGATGCTGAACTCGCTGAGAGGGTAAGGCTCCAGGATATAGAAGACAAATTGGCTGCTGATAGAAAGAAAGAGGCTGAGTCCCTAGAATTAGCCAAAGCCATTGTCAAAGAACAGGATAAGGCATTTGATAAGATGGAAACTACTGAGAAAGCACCTGCTACTGATCCTATAGAATCTGTTCGAACCAGTGAATTTCCTGATCATTATTATAGGAGTAGGTATGGTGATGTGATGAATAGAAGATCCAATCCCAGCAGGATCATCAAAGTAAAGAGAGGGTCAAAAAGAGCGTTCAATGTTGTAAGGGAGAATAAAGTTCAAGAAATAATAAACTATGATGAGTTAAGATCCCTTGGATTTAGTGAATGGATGGAGATCTTGGAGTATTTCATTGGCAAAGGTGAAAGTGCTATCAAAAATACACTTAAATCTGAACTCCAACAGCTGTTCAAGAAAGCAACAAGGTTTGGGAATGCACCATTGGTGAATGTAGATGAAGTCCTCTCTCAAAAAACCTAAAGGAAAGCAAATCACTGGTGAAGGACCAACCGAAAAGGCCCCATCATTCTACTTCCCCATATCCCTGTATTTGACCCTGCTGATGTACCTTATCTGTTCTCTGAAGCCTGGAGAATCAAACAAGAGGAGCTATCTGAAGAAGAACGAGAAAAGGATAAAGATAGATAGTCTCCTATGTGCTCAAATTGTATCTTTTGTTTAATTCACTTTTCATTCTGCTGTTGTTGTAATTACTGTACATATTGTGTTGTAATGAAAGTGAAATGAGTTTATCTTCCAAATCATATCAAATTATAAGATATGGATAACTCAGCAAAAGATCCCAAAATAAACTTAAAAAGGGACAAATTTACTGCCTATTTTTTATTAGGTCCCTCCGTGCTAACTTTATGTTTTCTCTACATGTCATAGGTTTTGTCATCATCAAATAAGGGGAGAATGTTGAGTCCCTAAAATAATTAAGAATTTAATTATGACAAAACTGTAATTATTTTGCACTAAAGTGTTATGTGCAGTCAGCACAAGTTTGTTCATGTATAGATAGCAGATATTGCTGTGTCGAGTGTTTAGTTTGCTGCTCAGTCTACCAGCACAAGGTAGACAGTGTTCTTCAATCAGCACAGGATGTGTACTCAGCAAATCAAGAACATGAAGTGGCTCAGCAATGAAGAACCAGCACAGCTAGAATGCAGCTCACTACACAAGACAGCTATGCTCCATTATAAGCATAGTCGTTTTCCAAGTGGTCTACATCAATGGTACTATTCAACAGAAGTCAAAGACAAAGTTGAACAGAAAAGGACACGCGTCGGCGGCTAACAAGTGACCTTACAAGACCACGTGGGAATGCAGAAGGTTAACGCATGTGCAGACATGGGTTATACTTTGTCATCACCTAGGGAACACAACATTCTATTTGTTTAATCAAATAGTGGTGCCAAACCGAATTGGGGTGTTCCTGCAAATAGCTATCAAAGAGGAAAGAAGAGAGCATGCTCTCTGATATAGTTATCTCCACAAGTACAGACATCCTATGTACCAGTGGAAAATAGAACCATTACACGGTTAATAGGACTACTATAAATTGTTATATCCACTATTGTAACAACTAGTGGTGTGGGTTTATTTTTATAGAGTCAAAACGTGTAATAGCTGTTAGTTTACCTCTTAGCTATAATCTAGGTAATCTGTATCAACCAACTATCATTCCGCCAAGGATAGTTGTGATTCTTTGTGATTCAATCAATAAAGAATAACTGTTGAAAATTACCTGTGACTCTATTTATTTGCATGTTCGAATACTAATCGAGTTTAACTGTTAAGTTATCTTAAAAGAAATTGTATTCACCCCCCTCTACAATACTCCTGTTGTTATCAAGGGACCAATAGTCTATCTACATGAAAGTGTAAGAATATATCATACCATCACATTATCTCTGGTCCAATATTCAAGAAGTCTTCTCCAGTGTCTTTTGGTTAGTTGTAGAGGTGGTGACTTTAATAGCTCCTCCATTGGTTTAGACGTGTCAAAGAAACATTCCTTAACTCTCGCCCTCCAATTTTTCATCTTGCGCCCATTTGATTGGAGTATCCACGAATTAGCAGTTGGTGGAATATCAAACTTTGTCTACAAATTATAAAAAAAAACATATAAATCACATGCATGAGAACAAAAAAAAAACATATTATCACACAGATTTTAAAATATGTACCCTCAAGAACTTCAGCAACTTATCCTTCTTTTCGGGTTTAACTTTGTTCCACGGTCTATAAATTGGACAATACTGGTAACTCTGCGATAAGTGACCAAGAAAATGGGTAAATTGACTACTGTTTGCACCAATTGGCTGGCCATGTTCATTAACAGTAATAGGAAGTCGAACATGTGACTTTTGCATATAAATCTACCGCATAAGAGTCATTCCTCTAGACTGATTATCTACAAAATATGTGCACTTGATTTACAACTGATACACTAAACAAGAAACAATATAAATCGAATAAACAAACCAAATTAGAAAAAGAAAAAATAACCTGGTTCAGTTTCTTCATTCACACATGAACCTTCTTCAGGTTGTTCATGTAGTACTTCAGTTTGTTGTACTTCAGTTTGTTGTAGTTCACCTTGTTGACGATGCACTTCAAAATCTTCATAATAGCTTGTGCAATTATCGTATTCTTCATTTTGTCGTTGTGCATCATCCTCGGGATCCGTATCTTCATCTTGCAGTTGAAGACCCAGATCTTCTTGGCTGACTCGTTGAACTTTACTTTTACTTAACCTCGTCCTTTTATCACTTACATGGCCCTTTTGAGACTTGGATTTTGAGGATGATTCTTTGGAGACATGAGAAACACTAACTCGTTTTCTCATGGTATTGGGTGCAACGAACTGGTATTTTCTCATGGTATTAGCCTCAACCTATTGAGAGGATCTAAGTGAAGACTTTTTAATTCCTTCAATTGCCATAATCTACAAGAATGTAAAGAACAATAATGAGCAATTATATCATTAACGCAACAGAGTTATAAACAATTTTATATACAGAGTAGTTAGGAACAATTAAAATTACAGAATCGTTAATCCATTTTCGTGAAAAAAGATATACAGTTTGGTGAAAAAATATTTACAGTTCTTGTGAAAAAAGATACATGTGTTCGATCTTGTGAAAAAAGATATCTGTGTTCTTTGAGAGTTAGTTAACTGTGTTCTTTTGAAAAAAGATATACAGTTCTTTGAATTGGTGAAAAAAGAGGTAAGTGAGTTGTTCAGAAACCTTTTAACTAGCTAACCCCAATTTGATTTGGCGCACACACTAGTTTTGATCCATCCACACTAAAACAATCTAAAAAACCTATTTTACCCTTGTAAATAGTACATTGACTTACAAGTAGTTTAAGGGTAAAATAGGCATTTTGTATTATTTTAGAGTGGATGGATCAAATGCTAGTGTCGAAAGATCTCCTCCCAAATTTTGGAGGTGAAATTTGAATTTACCCAAATTTGGGAGGTGATGTTTGAATTTACCCAAAATTTTCAAATGAAAAAAAATGGATCAGGTTCAAAATTTGGGTCCGAAATCCGTGATATTTAGCGGTTTCTTTTGAGAGGGTAAGTTTACCCTAAACCCTAAACCCTAAATAAATGTACACGAAATTAATTTAATTATTCATAAAATGTATTTTTTTTAAATATATCATAATTTATCGTAATTTAACATCGTTTATCATATGTGTTAATCTATTTAACGTACGTATTGTGCATTAAACCCTAAACATTAAATCATAGCTAGACACTTAACCCTAAACGTTAAACCCCAAACCCTAAACCCTAAACCCTATACCATATACCGTAAACGTATACATTAAATCATAAACACCTAATCCTAAACCCGATACCCTAAATCCTATATCCTATATACCATAAACATTAAACCATGCATGTACCCTAACCCTATACCTGGCCTAAACCATAAGGGTAATAATCCGTACACCACCGGCCAACTTTTAGCCACACACCACCAAATTAACATGCTTAATTACAATTTTGTACTGTACAACTGATCCATATATATATATATATAATGCATTTTTGGCGGTGTACGGATAAAACTTGGTGGTACGTGTAATGTACGGATCAGTACTAGCTCGATCCCCAAACCATAACCTATACCCAGAACCCATATACCCTATACCATATATAAATTAATTACAAACCCCATACTAGCTTAAAAACCACCATAAACGACCAAACCCTACACATTAAACCATAAACAACCCTAAATTACCATAAAACATATACCGGCCCTTGTAAACCCCCAAACCCTAAACCCTACCCAAAACCCTAAAACATGCATATACTTGTATGGCCTGAACATTATACCATATGCATGAACCCTGACATTGAACCATAGCCCTAACCTGGCCTAAAGCCGAAACCATGCATGCATAAACCCTATCCAAACCATGCATAGACCATAAACCCTAAACTCGACCGACCTGAACATTATATATATATATATATATATATATATATATATATATATATATATATATATATATATATATATATATATATATATATATATATATATATATATATATATATATATATATATATATATATATATGCATATACAAGTACCCAGACATTATTATATTAAACCATATAAAAACCCTGAATAATTAGTCGTCTAGCTTGAGCTTGTCCGACCAAGTTGATCTTATGATGATATCCCATTTGCGACTGATCTTGGACAAGCTTTTGTTGACCTAAACCCCAATTAAACCTTATGCTTGAATTAATGGCGTGGTCAACGAAAGCTTGTCCAAGTCGCTCGATCATATCATATTACACCTTTAATTCAAACATATATAATAATATTAATTTGGACAACCTTAACCTACATTATGTATATTATTTTATATTTTATTAATTATTTGAATTTTTATCTTGAACTTATACTCGTATTAGATCTTATTAGATGTATCAAAATCATCATATAATAATAATAATAATAATAATAATAATAATAATAATAATAATAATAATAATAATAATAATAATTATTATTATTATTATTATTATTATTATTATTATTATTATTATTATTATTATTATTATTATTACTATTACTATTAACAATTTATAATAACATCGTACGTATTTAATTGCAATTGCAATCATCATCTGTTTTTGAAGATGTGTTTGCAGATCTAAGTTAATTTCAATCATCGATTATTAATCAGTTAATACGTAATTGAAGATATAAAGCATGTTTCATACGCTTTGTCCATACCCTTTAATTTTGAATCTTTGATTTTGAACCAGGTTAATTTCTTTTGTTTCATGTCCATACCCCTTAATTCTTACAGTACAATCTTTGATTTTGAACCACGTTAATTTTTGTCCAATTAAATGTGTTTGTAGAATACAGGTCTATATATGATGGACTCGACTTGGATGTCCTTGTGTAGATCTTCCCCTGCATACAAAAAAGGACTTGACAAATTTATAGAACATATTTTCTCTAAAAAGGTAAAAGATGGTCATATATATTATCCGTGCAAATATTGCGGTAATCACAAATGGGTTGATCGGGTCCAGGCTAAAACACATTTGCAATGTGACGGGTTTTTCGAAGGTTATAAAATTCCAAATGTGTATTTCGAACCAGATGATACGCCAATGTTTGAAGATGATGATGAAGATGATATGCAAGCATTGGCCCAATGCGTCTTCCATGTGTTTGAAGATGAAGATGATATCCAACAAACTGAAAATCAGACTGTACCAAACTTAAATGCTGAAAAGTTTAATAAAGTATTGGAAGATGCAAAGAAAGAATTATATCCCGGCTGTAAGTTCTCTGTTCTTTGGTTCATTGTTAGACTCTTCCATTCAAAATGTGTTGGAAAATGTAATGAAAAAGGATTCAGCATGATTCTTGACACAATGAGGGGAGCCTTCCCTCATGCTGCCATACCGAAGTCATTGTATGAATTAAGGAAGATAATAAGAGATTTGGGTCTAGGTTATGAGAAAATTGATGCTTGTCCAAATGATTGTATGTTGTGCTGGAAAGAAAACAAGGATAAAATTAAGCGTGACGTATGTCAGACCTCAAGATATAAACAAATTAATAATGATTCTAAAAATGAGTCAACCACAGAAGCTGATAATGATGGTGATTATAAAGCTAAGAAGGTTGGAGCAAAAGTGTTGCGTTATTTTCCATTCATACCGCGCTTGCAAAGATTGTTTATGTCGCCTAAAATGGCCGGGTCGATGAGATGGCATGAAGAGAGTTGTACGAAAGATGGTAGATTAAGACATCCCGCAGATTCACCAGCCTGGAAAACATTCGATTATCAGAATAGTGAAATTGCTAAAGAACCTCGTAATGTGAGGCTTGGTTTGGCGAGTGATGGGTTTAACCCTTTTGGAAACATGAGTGTTTCACATAGTACATGGCCTGTTGTTTTGATGCCATATAATCTACCTCCATGGTTGTGCATGAAAAAACCTTTTTTTTCTTAAGTTTACTTATACCCGGTCCATCTGCTCCAGGTAATAATATAGATGTCTATATGCAACCTCTAGTTGATGAGTTGAAAGAGTTGTGGGATACTGGAGTTAATACTTATGACGCATCAACTAAGAGTTACTTCACACTGCGTGCTTCTTTGTTATGGATGGTAAGTGACTTTCCTGCGTATGCGAATTTATCGGGTTGGAGCACTAAAGGTAAATTAGCTTGTCCTTCATGCCATAAGGAAACCAGATCAACACGGTTATCAAACTCCCACAAAGAAATCTTCATGGCACATCGTCACTGGTTAGAATTGTTGCATCCTTTCCGTATGGATAAAGATTCTTTTGATGGCACGGAAGAATGTGAAGGGCCACCGCGTAGCTTAACAGGGGAACAAGTGCTTGCGGAGCTGAAAGGTTTTGAAATAAAATTTGGAAAACTTGTGAAGGATAACCCATCCTTACCATATAATTGGAAGAAGCGAAGTATTTTTTTCAGTTACCATACTAGAAAAATAACTTAATACGTCATAATATAGATGTAATGCATACTGAAAAGAATGTATGTGACAGTCTCATTGGAACGTTAATGAATATAGATGGAAAGACCAAGGATCATTTAAAAGGACGTTGTGATTTGGAAGAAATGTGTATTAGACATGAACTTCATCCAGAACCTTTATCAAATGGCAAAGTGTATTTGCCTCCTGCATGTTTTGAAATGTGTAATGTGCTAAAAGAGGTGAAAGTGCCAGATGGTTATGCTGCTAATATTTCTAGATGCATTCAGGTAAAACCTACTCCAAAAATGTTAGGCCTAAAAAGTCACGATTATCATATTTTGATGCAGCAGTTGCATCCCGTGGCAATAAGAAATATTTTACCGAAGCATGTGCGTTCTGTTATCATGAAGTTATGTCGGTACTACAGACAATTATGCTCAAAAGTTCTTAATCCTAATGATTTATTTAAGATGGAAAAAGATATTGGAAAAATACTTTGTAATTTAGAAAGGATTTTTTCGCCATCATTTTTTGACGTCATGATTTATCTATCGGTTCATCTAGCTTCAGAGGCCAGATTAGGGGGACCTGTTCATTACCGTTGGATGTATCCAATTGAGAGGTGACCATTTATGCTGTAGTAAATTATACTCGTTTGAATACAACTTTTTTTTTTGAATCTGATATAAACTTTTTTTGACCACTCAGGTATTTAGGTACATTAAAATCTTATGTGCGAAACAAGAGTAAACCCTAGGGTTTAATTGCAGAAGGATATTTAGCGAAAGAGTGTTTGTCATTTTGTTCTCTGTATTTAGCCAGTGATGTCGAGACCATACATAATAAGACTAGCCGAAATCATGATGATGGTGGTGATGATACTGTCTTACCAATATTTTTTATGCCTGGTCGACCAATTGGTGCAACAACCGTAGTAAAACTCGACTATGACACTTTGGCTATTGCACACTCACATGTGTTGTTCAATTGTAGTGAAATAGATTTCTTACGAACGTAATTTATTTAAATTTACTATGCTATGAGATTATTTTTTTATATGACATTGTGTAATTTTGACGATAATGTACATTATTCTCTTTTTGTTACTTTGATTGCAGAGAGCATCTGAATATTCTTAGTCATCAAAATCCGAAAAAACGTAAGCGTGACATTCAACATTTACATAGTGAGGAGTTTGAGGAGTGGCTGTCTGATTACGTAAGTTATTTTTGCTAGTTTTATTACGATAATGTAGTGATGATATAACTGAGCCAAACTTATTACTGTATAAACAAATTGCCTCAAATCAAGTTGATGAGGACATGACTAGTTGTCGGGATAACAGAATCACAAGTGATATAGAGACATTGGCAAACTATCCAAGTGAGGTTGTAAAGAAATATAAGGGATATATCATAAATGGTTTCCGATTTCACATTAAAGATGTAGAGAAGAATAGGACAAAACAAAATAGCGGAGTCATACTTCAGGCTCTAACAAGTAGCTTCTCGAGTGCTAGAGATAACGATCCTATTGTGGGAGATGTCACTTACTATGGTGTTTTAAATGATATAATCGAGTTGCAGTATGGTGATGAGAAGAAAGTTGTTTTGTTCCATTGTGATTGGATATCAAGTGGTTCCAGGATAAAAGTTGATGAGAATGGGTTTACGACACTCGATTTTCGAGGTCTGAAGCAAACTAAAGAGCCTTATATCCTAGCAAGCACAACAAGTATTCTATGTTGCAGATCCTGTTCGTAAAGATTGGAAAGTTGTGATCAAGACAACACCTAGAGATAATTTTGACATGGATGAACAAATTTGTATCGATGATGTAGAAACACATTTGCAGAGTGACACACCGACGGGTCCTCAACTTGTAGAAAATGAGACTATTGATATGGTTAGAGGCGATTTGGATGGGGCCATTGTTGACGATGATACTTTAGTTGCTGCTACAGATAAAAATCAAATTGATCATGATCAGGGGCGGATTTGTGAGTGTTCAACATGTGTGCTAGAACAAGGCTCATAATTCAAAGGGGCCTATAATCCTACAATATATACTCGTAGTACTTATGAAAAATATTGTTATGACTAATGCTGGTATTTAAGAAAATGAGTGTGTGTCATTTAGTTCTTTTGTATTTATCAAAAATATCCCAAAACTATAGTTTTTATCGATGATGACGGAATTTATGTTTCTTATGATACATATATAATCTCAAATTTCAAATATAGAGAATGGTTAGTGTTGTACGAGTGTAACTTGTACTTAATTTATTTGTGTTGTAATTTCTATATCCAACAGATAAAAAAAATATATCATAGTACACAATGGTTGTTACTTGTAACTTATAACTTACTTTATCGGTAACAGTAGTATGGTAATTAATGGATTGTGTGCTGTGATGGACTTGTAGGTCCCACCTTTTTATTTAGTTTTGTTTTATTTTTTGTATAGTTAGTTATTATAGGATATAAATTGTCTATCTTACCCTTAAATGGTATATTGACCTAATAGCAATTTAAGGGTAAAATAGAAAACTTGTATCACCAAAAATCTTCTTGTAAAAGCAACCTATTTCTCTCTCTTCGGTTGTATTTTCCCATCATATATATCATATATCTTCTTGTAAAATAAACCTCTCAAGTACACATACACCTTTTTTAAAATACAAAACTAGAAAATTTTCGTCTATTTTATTTTTTAAACAAAACACAAAGATGGATCTTCATTTGTTCCCATATTGTAGTGATGCATAACCCAATTTTCATCTAAATTGGTTATGCCTCACTACCATTTGGGAACCAATGAAAATGAAAATGGTGGATCTATCAATTTTAAAGGTTGTATTGTACAAACAAACAATGCATAATGTTTGGTGATGTTAGTTTTTTTAAAACACAAAACTAAAAAATTTTCATCTTTTAAACAAAAGACAAAGATGGAGCTTCATTGGTTCCCATATGGTATTGATGCATAACCCAATTTACATCTAAATTGGTCACTACAATTTTCATCTAAATTGGGTATGCCTCACTACCAATTGTGGCTCAATGCATTGCTAACACCATGAGGGTCAATGATCCGAAAGACAGGTTTTCATGATCTTTTTTCATAATGTTTAGTGATGTTATTTTTTAGTGATGTAATTTTTTTTTATGCTTTATTTTTGCAAGACATGTATATCTATAAGATGAAAAAGATGGAGATATGTGCTTTCTAAGATCTTTTTTCAGGCTCAAAACCCGCAGGTCAAAAATCATGCTATTGTTAGCAACGGATTGAGTCACTTTTCCACAATCAGAATAACTATGATCTCTCTGATCTGATTATGGAACAGTGACTCAATGCATTGCAAACACCATGAGGGTCAATGATCCGGAAGACAGGTTTTCATGATCCTAGATTTGGTACCTTTTGTATTTGGGTGTTGAAAATGGTGGATAGATAATGGACAATTAAAAGTTGAAGTGTAAATTGGAATAAAATGTATGTTGATTTTGAAAAGGTTAAACTGCTATTTAAAGAAATTACATTGGAACACTCTGGTGGATATACATTGGAAATCGAGTTGCGTATAAAGTTGAGAAAGCAATATTTTGATCATTTAGTTATAGAATACACATATTTAATTTAAATATAAATAGTTTAAATTATTACATCATCAATAGCATTTTACAATTGTTTAAAGCACATGTTACAATAGCCTAAAACATGTCATTACATCACCCCAAACTCCCTTTTAAAAGATAAGAATAGAAGATTATTATTAAAATAAATATAAACACCATATAAATTATCCCTTTTAAAAGATAAGAATAGAAGATTATTATACAATGGATATATTTGCAACGGTAGGTTTTCTCCTATATAAATACGAGTATATGTCCATTCTTCCATACCTCAACACCATATAAATTATCAAATTACTCCAAAATCAAACGGTCATCACTACAATAAAAATCACTCAAAATGGCACCTACTGTCATCCCAATTTATGTTTACTACAATGGTGAGTATTCGGATGATTGAAAATGGTACACACTTGGCGAAAGAGAAACTTCTGAAAAAGTGGAGTACAAACAAACGGACTTGGTATGATTTAATTTCGACTAAGGTGGTCGCCTAGATCTCTTTGTGTTTTCACCTTCACTTGGACTGCCTCAGTCGAAAACACAAAGAGATCAGGTAACCACTTCAGTCGAAATCATACACAATGTTGGCCCTCTCCCTGCTACTAAACCCGAGTTCTCGAGTACAACAATGAACTCGAGTTTAGTAGCAGGGAGAGGGCCAACATTGTGTATGATTTCGACTGAGGTGGTCACCTGATCTCTTCGTGTTTTCGACTGAGGCAGTCCAAGTGAAGGTGAAAACACAAAGAGATCTAGGCGACCACCTCAGTCGAAATTAAATAATACCAAGTCTGTTTGTTTGTACTCCACTTTTTCGAACGTTTTTCTTTCGCCAAGTGTGTACCATTTACAATCATCCGAATACTCACCGTTGCAATAAACATAAATTGGGACGAGAGTGGGTCCTATTTTGAGTGATTTTTATTAAGAATCATCATTCCATTTATTAATTAAGATCCATTTATTATTATTTATTATTATTATTATTGTGTTTTGTAGAACTATTCGTGGTCAAGGCAGTCCAAGTGAAGGTGAAAACACAAAGAGATCAAGTTTTTATAGATTATGACTAATTTTAGTTTTTATTTGTGTTGTAATTTCTATATCCAACAGATAAAAAAAATACCATAGTACAAAATGGTTGTAACTTGTAACTTACTTTATGGGTAAGGTAAATGCATCCTTATTATGTAGGTAATTATTATGTGGGTAATTAATGGACTGTGTGCTATGATGGACTTGTAGGTCCCACCTTTTTATTTAGTTTTGATTTATTTTTTTTATACTTAGTTATTATAGGATATAAATTGTCTATCTTACCCATAAATGGTATATTGACCTAATAGCAATTTAAGGGTAAAATAGGAAACTTGTATCACCAAAAATCTTCTTGAAAAAGAAACCTCTCAAATTGCATATGATATTATTCGTTTATATGGGTAAATATGCTTTTTCAAATGTTAGTAATGGGCATATATGATACTATTAATTTATGTAAGTGGGTATGTATATGTGATTTTAAAAGTTAAGAAGGGTATATGAAGTTAAAAACTCTAATTAATTAGTCAATTTATTTATTGATAATTAGTTAAAATTGGAAGATATTGAAGTCAATCCAAATTACTTAAAGATTATTAGATATTATATCGTGAAATTTAAATTCAAAAAATTAGCTTCTATATTCTTATCTTTAAAATGGGAGTTTAGGGTGATGTAATGAGGTGCTTTAAGGTGTTGTACTATGTGCTTTTAACAATTATAACATGTCATTACATCGTACATAACAAAGAGAAAGCTAATCTTCTTTGACTCTATAACAATTATAACATGTCAAAAAAGTAACTAAGTGCCAACGTATACAAAAGGAATACTAACCTTCTACGACTCTCAAAAAAGTGGTGGAACATCGACTTCTCGTTCTATAATCTGTCACTTTTAAGTAGTTTGTTTTCTTCACTAATTTATTTTTATTTTATCAACATTTTCTTATTCTAATGTTGTAGTAATAATGACTTGATTAAGAAGTAGAAGTAATTAATAGGAATTATGATCCTAATAATTTATTTTGTTTGGAGTCAGTATTTAGTAATCTGTCAGTATTTGCTGCGATGTTTATGGTTATTTAACCGCCGTCCTTTTGCTGACGTGGCAACGCCGTGCCCTATCTCTGACCACCGTGGTTGTTTTCCACACATCCATGGGTTTGAACCCACGATACCAGAATGCATGTCGTGTTTTTGGGCCTATGAGTTGGGTGTTTTTGTAAACTGATTTGCATATAACTAGATTTATGTTAGTATCTTTTAGATTTTGTATAAATTATACTCCTTTAATTTAATGTAAATATTAGTAGTAATTTCTATTAATTATATGATGATCAGTTTATTTGCTTCCATTTTTCCTTCGTATTATCTGGATTGCTTCCATTTTGCTTAGGGTTTTTCATCACAACATAGTTTTTAATTAATACATTTTAACATGAACCAATCAATGGGGCTGCACGAATTTATGTTCTTTATGCTAATAGAAACAAAGACCACCCATAAGGTGATTCCTTTTTAATGTTTGTTGTTGACTAGCTCTGCTCTTTTACTTGTATATATGTTTGTATGCAATTTGCTGTTGACTTGTTGCTTAAAACTGTCACTGGCCATTAGTCCCTTTCTGATCCAAAGTTCAACTAATATACCTTAAAAAGGAAGGGTTCCATTTGTTTTGTTTCTTTTATGTTTTGTCTCTACTGCAGAATTCAATTGAGTGCAGAATTGAATTCAACTACTTATATTCTTTTATTTTCTTAACTGCCGAATTCAATGCTAATAATTCTATCCCAAGTAAATGTGAAAAGGCTAGGGGCCGTGTTCAATTTGCATCATTAATTAGATTACTAACTAACATCATTAATTACATCATTAACTATATATTGTTTGGGCGAGTTACTTTGCAATCATGTAAACTGAATATATATACACTGAATACGCATTGAGAAACATAACCTATTTTTGCATTAATGTTGGGTTGGAAGCTCATTAAGAAACATAAAAACTTTACACATTTGTTTATCCTCCAAAAGAAACAATCATGTTTTTTGGGCTATGTTTGAACTATTGATCGACAACCATGTTTATTCAATGAATTATTAAGGATGTACCGATGGAAAATCGGCATCGATATGGAAGGAGTATTGGATAAAAATGTTGTTGAGAAATGTGAATTATAAGTTGTAAAATGTGTAGGCTCAATGGATTGTAAACCTGCTTTGTTAATCTAATGATGTTAACTGTTACCTATATTGTTTTGTATCTCATGAAGTTAATGTAATAGTTTACGTTTTTAAAAAAAGAATCCATTTAATATGGCTCAACTACAATTCCCAGCTGAAATTTCAAAAATAAAAAATGAATCCATTAAATCTGGCCCAACTACAATTCCCAGCTGAAATTTCAAAAATAAAAAATGAATCCATTAAATCTAGCCCAACTACAATTCCCAGCTTAAATCTGGCCCAACTATATTTTTTTAATTTTAGAAACAAAAAGGACATAAAATGGATTTGAACCCAGGTCAATCACTTGAAATAATAACACACAAGCCACTACGCCATCAATACTTTTGAATATTTAAAGGAAGTTAACTTTTATAATACTTTAGTCATTTTTGTAACAAAAGTGCAATAATACGACTTTAGTAAGGGTCCTAATATAGTCATATGATAGTTAGGACCTTAAATACCCAAGCGTCCTATTTTTCTGACCTTATTATCTTGTTGGTTGATCATTATGAGACACCAACAACATAATGTCCTAATAAGTACATTTTTATGCAACTACAAATTTAAGGGTCCTAAGAGTTAGGACCTCAAATACCCAAGCATCCTATTTTTGTGACCTTATTATCTTGTTGGTTGATCATTATGAGACACCAACAAGATAGTGTCCTATTAAGTACATTTTTATGCAACTACAAATTTAAGGGTCCTAAGAGTTAGTACCTCAAATACCCAAGCGTCCTATTGTTGTGACCGTATTATCTTGTTGGTTGATCATTATGAGACACCAACAAGGTAGTGTCCTATTAAGTACATTTTTATGCAACTACGAATTTAAGGGTCCTAAGAGTTAGGACCTCAAATACCCAAACGTCTTATAGTTGTGACCTCATTATAAAAGCGTCCTATTTTTGTGACCTTATTATAAGTGTCCTAAAAAATAATAGGACCCCAAAATTGTGTGTCATATTAAACATCTTTTTAGGACAAAGATTTATAAGCGTATCAACAATATGACCCAAAAATTAGGTGTCCTAAAAAATAAAAGGACCCCAAAATTGTGTGTCATATCAAACATCTTTTAGGACAAAGATTTATAAGCGTATCAATAATATGACTCAAAAATTAGGTGTCATAAAAAATAATAGGACCCCAAAATTGTGTGTCATATCAAACATCTTTTTAGGACAAAGATTTATAAGCGTATCAATAATATGACCCAAAAATTATGTGTCCTATTCTTAGGACCCCACTTTATTAGCTTAGGATATTATAGGACCCCAAGAATTACCCCGACCCAATTTTTAGTAGCTTAGGACGCTTTTTCGCAGGGGTCCCAAACGAGGGGTCCTAAGAACGCATTTTTCTTGTTGATAATGCTAAAAACGAACATATGTTTCACAGCATTATCCCTCAAGAAAGACAAGCTTTTAGTTGCAATTGTTCTATTTACAAGTGATATTCGTTTAAATAATAAAAGGTGAAGACAAAAGACAGATTCGACGATTTGAAGACGCAAACAACCAAAAAGCTCAAAAGTACAAAGTATGATCCAAGAGGTTCAATTTATTGATGAGAAGCGTCTAGAAATGACAAAAGTACAAGTTACAAAACGCAAAGTACAAGATATTAAATTATACGCAAGGACTTTCGAAAATCCAGAACAGGGACCAAAGTCAACTCTCAACGCTCGACGCAACGGACTAAAAATTACAAATCAGCTATGCATATAAATATAATATAATATTTAAATAATTCTTATAATTATTTATATATTATATTTATTTATTAAAACGTCGACAAGCTTGTGAACAAAAAAATGTGAGCTGGTACCTACCTCCATGTGATCGCATGGCCTGGAGGCACAAAAGTCATGCGATCGCATGGCACACTTTTTCAGCTCAGGTCCTATAAATTTCGCAGTTTGATGATGATTTTATCCATATATCTTTCTCTCTATCTCACTCGTATAATATATATATATATATATATATATATATATATATATATATATATATATATATATATATATATATATATATATATATATATATATATATATATATATATATATATATATATATATATATATTATAATTTTAATTTTAATTTTAATTTTAAATTCTAATAATAAGGGTATGTTAGCGAATGTTGTAAGGGTGTAAGTCAAAATTCTGTCCGTGTAACGCTACACTATTTTTAATCATTGTAAGTTATGTTCAACCTTTTTAATTTAATGTCTCGTAGCTAAATTATTATTATGCTTATTTAATGCCGAAGTAATCATGATGTTGGGCTAAATATTAAAATTGTGTAATTGGGCTTTGTACCATAATTGGGGTTTGGATAAAAGAACGACACTTGTGAAAATTAGACTATGGGCTATTAATGGACTTTATATTAACTAAATGATACCTCATTAATTTAATATATAGACTGATAATTTGATGTATTTATATATAACCACATACGCTTGACTGGGCACGGTGGGCGGGATATCTATAAATACCAATAATTGTTCATTTTACCGGACACGGAACTGTATTAATAGTTAATAGACTTGTTGAAACAGGGGTGGATTACATTCAAGGGTAATTGGTGTAATTGTTAACAAAGTAGTAAAACCTTGGTTTACACGCAGTCGATAACCTGGTGTATTCATTAAACAAAGTATTAAGACCTTGTTACAATTCGAATCCCCAATTAGTTGGAATATTTCACTTCGGGAATAAGAATAATTTGACGAAGACTTCCGCATTTTATGATTATGACTGATGGACTATTATGGACAAATCTGTATGGACATATTGAATAATCCAGGACAAAGGACAATTAACCCATGGGAATAAACTAAAAACAACACGTCGAACATCATGATTACGGAAGTTTAAATAAGCATAATTCTTTTATTTCATATTTAATTGCACTTTTAATTATCGCACTTTTATTTATTGTCATTGTATTTAATTGCACTTTTAATTATCGTACTCTTTAATTATCGTAATTTTATTTTATCGCACTTTTATTTATCGCAATTTCATTATCGTTATTTAATTTACGCTTTAAATTAAGTTATATTTATTTTTAATATTTTACATTAGGTTTTAACTACGACTTAAGGTTTACAATCGACAAACCGGTCATTAAATGGTAATAACCCCCTTTTTATAATAATAATATTACTTATATATTTTTTTTTGTATTTTTACAAATATAGTTTTTAAAAATATAGCGTTAAGCTTGTTTAAAAGATCCCCGTGGAATGAACCGGACTTACTGAAAACTACACTACTGTACGATTAGGTACACTGCCTATAAGTGTTGTAGCAAGGTTTAGGTATATCCACTCTATAAATAAATAAATAAATAACTTGTGTAAAATTGTATCGTATTTAATAGTCTTTCCTTGTAAAAATTATAACTATTTTATACACCACCTCGCACACATCAAGTATTTTTGGCGCCGCTGCCGGGGACACTAAAACGCTGAAAGCGCAACGCTATAAATTTTTTTTTATTAAGTTCTTTGTATAAAAAAAAATATACGTTTTAAATATTAAAAATTCAAAAATATAAAAAGAAAAGAAAAACAAAAATTATATATTTTTAATAGTTTGTTAAATATATTTACAATTATAAAGTTTTTATTTTTATTTAAAAATTAAGTTTTTATTCAAATTATATATATATTTTATATAAATATTTTAAAACAGAAAAAAAATAATAAAAACACTCGAGGCCCGGTACTGTAGCAGCCCAACTTTTGGCCCGAAACCCTAGCTCATGCAACCGCATGAGCCCGAAGGCAAAAATTCATGCGATCGCATGAAGTGAACTGACACGCCACAGTTGACCTGGTACTGCATTAATTACGGAGTAATAATTATTATTATTATTATTAAACCCTAATTAGGGTATTATTATTATATTATTTAGTTTTAATTTTATTATTTTGTATTATTTAGTTTTAATTTAGTTTTAATAATATATAAAATTAATACTTTTATAAAATAAATAATATAAAAATAATATATTTTTATAAAAATTGTACTTTTTACAACTTTAAGTTTATTTTTAAGTTGTATCTTTTTATTCGTTTTAGCGTAATATTTGTATTTTTCGCTCGTATTTAGTTTTAAGTCATAGTTTTTTGCCATAGTTATTTTTATTTCTAGATTTTTAGGCTTTGCTGTAAAATCCCTTAAGTGCTTTTTCTTTAGACTAAGATTTAGGTGCTTTAGAATTTTGCGACGCCGTTTTTAATATTTTTAGTACTTTTTAAGTTATTGCCGTTTTGGGATATAGTATTTCTTTTAAGCTTTAATACCTTTAGACGCAACTTTTAATTCTTAGTTTTAGTTCCTTTTTAAGTTTCGACGCGCTACTTTCTTATTTTTATTTTTCGACGCCTATTATTTTTCTACCTTTTATTTTTTGACGTTTTTTGACGCGCTCTTTTTCTTTCTTATTACTCGACATTCTAGTTTTTAGGACATAGATTTTTTTTCTTTAAATTTCAAAACGAAAAATTATTTTAAGTGGTTGAATTGATAGACATCCAAATTTTCTGCTTCGTAGTAATAGTTGGATTTGTTAGTGGCTGAGTTGTGAGCTTCCGATTTAAAGGGTTCTGGCTCCCTGCTGCATCTATTGGCTATTCGAAACGTGGACAAAAGCAGAAAAGTCTGTTAATTTGATAACTTTAATAATTTTTATCTTTTATAATTAATAGGATATTCAGTGAATGCACCGAGCAAAACGTTCACCACCTTTTGTACGTTCACCACCTGTAACTCGATCAAGACATCTAGCCAATATTGTCGTCGTTGATTTTTATTTAGAATCATCATCCAGTCGACCAAGTACTCCAATTCAAATTTTTGATAATCCATTTTTTGAACCAGACCTCACAATTGAGAATCCGGAGGATATTCAGGGACAATTCAGAGATCCTGAACCACTAATCTTTCCTCCGGAACCACCAATCATTCAAATAAAGATTGTAGAGGAACCAACCATTAAATCAGAATCCTCTAGTGATTCAGATTCAATAAATTCAATCATGGAGAATCTGGAACCTCTAAGTATGGAAGACCGAATGAGAGCTAAACGCACTGGCCAAGGTCACGCAATTACTCAACCTGACATTAATGCGCCAGATTATGAAATCAAAGGACAAATCCTACACATGGTAACAAATCAATGCCAATTTAGTGGTGCGCCGAAGGAAGATCCAAATGAACATCTTCGTACATTTAATAGGATCTGCACTCTATTTAAAATAAGAGAAGTGGAGGATGAACAGATATATCTCATGTTATTTCCCTGGACATTAAAGGGAGAAGCCAAAGATTGGTTAGAATCGTTACCTGAAGGGGCGATTGATACATGGGACGTTTTAGTTGAAAAATTTCTTAAACAATTCTTTTCGGCATCTAAAGCCGTGAGACTTCAAGGAGAAATTGTTACGTTCATGCAAAAGCCAAATGAAACTCTATATGAAGCATGGACAAGATTTGGAAAGTTATTGAGAGGATGTCCGCAACATGGTTTAGACACTTGTCAAATAGTACAAATATTCTACCAAGGATGCGAAATCACTACAAGAAAAGACATCGATATAGTAGCTGGTGGTTCCATTATGAAGAAAACAGCAACTGACGCTTACAAAATTATTGATAACACTGCTTCCCACTCACATGAGTGGCACCAAGAAAAAGATATCGTTAGATCATCTAAAGCAGCTAGAGCCGATTCTAGCCATGACTTAGATTCCATTTACGCAAAGATAGATACTGTCGAGAGACGAATGGAAAAGATGACTAAAGATATTCACTCAATACAAATTAGTTGTGAGCAGTTGGAGGACCACAATTGACAAAAGATTGTCTCAGTATTGAACTAACAATGGAACCAAGAGAGAATGTTTCATACATAAACCAAAGGCCTGGAAATAATTATCAGAATAATTATCAACCGCCGAGACCAATTTACAATCAACACCAGAATTATAACCGAAATGTTCCATACAACAATCAACAAGGTCCTAGCAATCAACAAATATCCAATAATACTTACAATCAGCAAAGACCTAATTTTCAAAATAAACCACCACAAACCGATGATAAAAAGCCAAATTTAGAAGATATGATGTCAAAGCTAGTTGAATCTCAAACTCAGTTTTTCACATCTCAGAAACAAACCAATGAAAAAAATGCTCAAGCATTTAGAAATCAACAAGCTTCTATTCAAAATCTTGAACAAGAAGTGAGCAACCTAGCAAGGTTGATAGGTGAAAGAAAACTGGGAAATCTACCTAGTGATACAAATTCTAACCCCCGGAATGAAACAGCTAAAGCCATTACCACAAGAAGTGGTATCACACTTAAACCACCTGAAATACCTGTAATTTCTGATGAAGCTATTCCTACTCCACAAGAACCACAACCTGGGAAAAATAAGTAAACAGAACCAGTAGTTGAAAAGGTTAATGAAGATAACACAGTTAAGGCTAAACCTTATGTTAAACCATACCAACCACCACTTTCTTACCCGAGTAAAATGAGAAAAGAGAGACTTGAAGCCGAGCAATCCAAATTCTTGGATATGTTTAAACAGGTAAATGTCAATCTTCCTTTCATTGATGTGATTTCAGGAATGCCTAGATATGCCAAATTCTTGAAAGATCTGATTACAAATAGAAAGAAAATGGAAGAACTCTCAGCTGTTACTATGAATGCTAATTGTTCTGCAGTGCTATTAAATAAGATATCAGAAAAACTTTCAGATCCAGGAAGTTTCACAATTCCATGTTTTCTGGGTAGTCTTAGTTCAATAGAAGCATTGGCAGACTTAGGTGCTAGTATAAATTTAATGCCGTATTCACTATACGCTAAACTAGACCTTGGAGAATTGAAACCTACACGAATAAGCATACAACTAGCCGATCGATCAGTAAAATATCCTAGAGGGATAATGGAAAACATGCTAGTTAAAGTTGGTACTTTAGTATTTCCAGTAGATTTTGTTATTCTGGACATGGAAGAAGATTCTCGAGTTCCTCTCATATTAGGAAGACCATTCTTAAACACGACTAAGGCAATAATAGACGTGTTTGGTAAAAAACTGACCCTAAGTATAGAGGACGAGAGTGTTACCTTTTCTGTTGATAGAGCCATGCAACAACCGCAATCTGCAGATGATACATGTTATTATATTCAAACTATAGATTCACATGCAGAATTGTTAGAAGAATTTCCAGAATTACAAGGAACAGGAGAATGTTCTTTAAGAGAAGGAACTGAACCAATTGATGAAAGTGAAATGTTAGCTACACTTATGGCTAATGGATATGAACCAACAACAGAAGAAATTCAAATGCTAAAAGAGGAAGACAAATATCGATATAAATCATCGATAGAAGAACCACCGACATTAGAGTTAAAGCCACTTCCAAACCATTTGGAATACGCTCATTTACATGGTAACTCTGAATTACCTGTAATAATATCGTCTTCTCTTACTGAAAATGAAAAATCTCAACTCATTACTGTGTTAAAAGCTCATAAACCAGCAATTGCATGGAAAATTCATGATATTAAAGGAATAAGTCCTTCGTATTGCACACATAAAATCCTTATGGAAGAAGGTCATAAAACGTATGTGCAATGCCAAAGAAGACTAAATCCTAATATACAAGATGTTGTTAAGAAAGAAATTATTAAACTGCTTGATGCATGTTTAATTTATCCAATCTCTGATAGTCCATGGGTAAGCCCAGTTCAATGCGTACCTAAGAAGGGTGGCATGACTGTCATCACAAATGAGAAAAATGAGCTTATTCCTACTAGGACTGTCACAGGATGGCATGTTTGTATTGATTATAGAAAATTAAATGACGCCACCAGAAAAGATCACTTTTCCTTACCTTTCATTGATCAAATGTTGGAAAGATTAGCCGGAAATAGTTACTATTGTTTTCTTGATGGTTTTTCCGGATATTTTCAAATTCCAATAGCACCCGAGGACCAAGAGAAAACCATATTCACGTGCCCTTATGGTACTTTTGCTTACAAACGCATGCCATTTGGACTTTGCAATGCCCCTGCAACCTTTCAAAGGTGCATGTTGGCAATTTTTCATGACATAATAGAAGAATGCATGGAAGTTTTCATGGATGACTTTTCAGTCTTCGGTGATACATTTGAATCATGTCTAATTAATCTTGAACGAATGCTTATTAGATGCGAACAATCAAATCTAGTACTTAATTGGGAGAAATGCCATTTCATGGTTAAAGAAGGCATCGTTCTTGGTCATAAAATTTCAAAGGAAGAAATTGAAGTGGATAGAGATAAAGTAGATGTAATTGCTAAACTTCCACATCCCACCAATGTTAGAGGAGTTAGGAGTTTTCTAGGGCATGTCGGTTTTTACCGATGTTTCATAAAAGATTTTTCTAAAATTGCCATTCCTATGAATAAACTCCTTGAAAAGGATGCTCCATTCATTTTTTCAGATGAATGCATCAAATCTTTTAATATTCTTAAAGAAAAACTCACTAATGCGCCGATCATGATAACTCCAAATTGGAATCTACCGTTTGAACTAATGTGCGATGCAAGTGATTTTGCAATGGGAGCAGTTTTAGGACAAAGGATTGAAAAACGATTTCAACCTATATATTATGCTAGTAAGACGTTACAAGGAGCACAAACGAATTATACAACTACTGAAAAAGAACTCCTTGCTATTGTCTTTGCTTTTGACAAATTTCGTTCATATCTCGTTTTAGCAAAAACGGTGGTTTATACCGACCATTCTGCTCTTAGATACCTATTTTCAAAACAAGATGCCAAGCCACGATTAATCCGTTGGATCTTACTCTTACAAGAGTTCGATATTGAAATTCGAGATAAAAAGGGAGCAGAAAATCTCGCCGCTGATCATCTTTCTCATCTTGAAAATCCTGAATTAGAAGTTCTAAATGAATCGGCCATACAAGACAACTTTTCTGATGAATATCTATTGAAGATAGATTATAATGAAATTCCATGGTTTGCAGACTATGCAAACTACTTAGTATGTGGATTCCTTGAAAAAAGATTATCGTACCAAAAATGAAAGAAATTCTTTAGTGATATAAAACACTATTTCTGGGAAGATCCACATTTGTTTAAAAGTTGTCCCGATGGAATAATACGCCGATGTGTATTCGGAAATGAAGCTAGTCAAATCTTAAACCATTGTCACAAAGGACCAACAGGAGGGCATTATGAGCCTCAGCTCACAGCAAGAAAAGTTTACGATGCTGAATTCTATTGGCCTACAATTTTCAAAGACGCACACCTTCTTTGCAAATCCTGTGATGCTTGTCAAAGGGCCGGAAAAATTAGTCAACATGATGAAATGCCGCAAAATGTCATTCAAGTATGTGAAGTATTTGACATTTGGGGTATTGACTTTATGGGTCCATTTCCAAAATCTCATAATAATCTCTACATTCTCGTTGCCATTGATTATGTATCTAAATGGGCGGAAGCACAAGCTCTCCCAACTAACGATGCACGAGTTGTAGTCAACTTTTTAAAATGTCTTTTTGCTAGGTTCGAAACACCGAAAGCTTTAATAAGTGATCGGGGTACTCATTTTTGAAATAATCAACTTGAAAAAGTTCTCAAAAGATATGGAGTAACTCATAAAATCTCCACTGCTTATCTTCCACAAACAAGTGGACAAGTTGAAAATACCAACCGAGCTTTAAAACGTATTCTAGAGAAAACCGTAGGATAAAATTCGAAGGAATGGTCCATGAAATTGGAGGATGCACTCTGGGCTTTTAGAACAGCCTACAAAACTCCAATTGGAACCACACCTTTTAAACTCGTTTACGGAAAAGCATATCATCTTCCAGTAGAAATTGAACACAAAGCATTTTGGGCTTTGAAGACATGTAATCTTGATTTACATGAAGCTGGACGTCTACGATTAAGTCAACTAAACGAATTAGAAGAATTAAGACATGAAGCATACGAAAATTCATTAATCTATAAAGAAAAAACGAAGAAATGGCATGATAAAAGAATCAGAAGATTAAAAGAATTTAAAGAAGGATACAGAGTTCTTCTTTTCAATTCACGATTCAATCTATTTCCTGGAAAATTGAAATCAAGATGGTCTGGACTATTTATAGTCAAAAGAGTTTTCCGATACGGAACAGTAGAATTAATAAATTCAAATGGAATTGAATTTAAGGTTAATGGTCACAGAGTTAAACATTACGTACATGATCCGATGGAAGTTGACAACGAAGTTAATCACAATTTCAACACCACAGCTAACTAAGTGTGGGAGAATCAAGTCTTTAAAGGATAATATATATTTCAGCTAGAATTAGATATTCTGTTTTCGTGTAGTTCTCGAGAATGGAATCCGAATGGTCTTTCCCTAGCAGACCCTAAAGAACTAGTCTTCTCCTCCCATTCTGAATTTTTATTTTTCTTAGGTTTTACGAGATGAAGACTTCCTGTGAACTAAATCATGGTCTAATGCTACACGCTTTGATCACTAAACGTAATAATGACACCCTTCCAAGTGAATTGGAATCATTAATCAGAGGTAAATTGGACGAAGTAAGAAAAGAATCCAGGAACGAAAATAATAAGTTACATTTTGGTAAAGGAAATTCAAAATCCGCAGCGAAAAGAAGAGCACGACACCTTGAAAGATGTCACAAATGCGGAAAATGGTCACATGAAGGTAAATGTTCAAATAATCAAACATATTTAAATACCGAATTTGTTACTTTATGCAGAGAAGGACCATTCATATGTTTCGAAGAAAAATCATTGAATGCTCGAGGTTACGCCTATGTAGCTATGGAAAACCAATTAGTCCGACTATCTTATGAGTGGGCTAAAGCAGGTCACTGAAAATTCTATTTCACAGGTAGGTATGTACAGTTTTTATTTTTATTTTTATTTTTTATTTTTAACCTTTTGATAATAAACGCTAAATCGTTCGCTATAAAGTATTAAATTGATACTCAATAAAATTAGGTTTTGCGACCGAAATTATTGATATCATACAAAAATTTATTACATCACTGCGAAATTTACCGTTTATTCTTAAGGTATAAATATCTTTAATCAATCAACCCAAAATATTTCAGAAATTCGTCAGGAGTAAAACTAGGTAAATAGCCGAAATTACTTTACCGAAAAGAGGGGCGTATATTTTTGATAATATTTGATTGATTAAAAGTAGGATAAAAGACCAAAAAGATTTTTAATTTTATTTTTACTTTGTTTTTAAAATTAATATTAAAATAATATTGTAAACTTTTTAAAATCAATATATTTAAGTTTGTAAATATTTAAAAAAAAATTTATGTTTTTAATATAAGTTTGTATGTATAAAAACAAAATTATAATATAAATTTGGTGTGAATTTTTAAAATTTTACTAATATGAATTTTTAATTTTATGCATTTTAAATTTAAGTTTGGTGTGAATTTAAAAACAAAAATTTACTTTATTTCGCTAACTTAAAAATTGATTTTTAAAATTCGTCGTGAGTTGAAAACTAGGTCGTTGAACCGAAATTGCTCTACCCAAGGGAGGGACAAGAACTTTTATTATCATTATTTTTAATCTTATTGAATTAAAGTATGCCAAAAACATTAAAAAAACTCAAAAATCTTTATTTTTAAAACCGCGCTTTGAATTGAAAAATTTTAAAATTTTATCGAGGGACGGACTAGGATAACGATCCGAAACGCCCTCATTCTAAAAAGAAACAAATTTTTAAAATTTAATTTAATTATATGTTTTAAAAAGTGTAAGGTTTTATATATAAAAAAAAAAGCAAAAATCACTGTACCCGGACCCCATGCGATCGCATGGGATTTGGCCTTCAGGACCATGTGATCGCATGGAGCTGAAAAATTGGCCAGGATCAAAAAGCAGTCGTGTTCTGCTCTCTCCACTCCAACACACACATACACGAACCACATTCCAAAAACCTCTCAAATTTCATCATTTTTCCACCAAAATTCACCAAATTTCTTGCTACAATCCGCTCTAAACATGAATTTGATAAGGAGTTTATCAAAAAAGGGTAACAATTTCATCCCTAAACCTCTTTAAATTTGATTTTTAGTGTTCTTGAGCTATATTTTTCCTAATTTAATTTTGTTAATTTCTAGTGTAATTAGAGTTAAATTGTTAGTATTTTATGCATGTATAACCTAGATTGATGCTATTTAACATGATTTGAAGCCAAAAACTTCAAAAATTTTAGAAATCTAGGGTTTGTGTTCTTGAGCAATTTGGGGCTTTTTGATATAAACAGGTTATGGCCGATTTTTGTCATGAATTATTGCTAAATTAAGTAGTGTAACATGTTTATGTAGCTAAATGATCCAAACTTTGATCCTAAACATGATTTTTGAAGATTAAAGTGGAATTTTTAGGTATAAAATTCATGAACTTGATTAATTTGATATAATCGCCATTCGAGACTTGTTTAATTGTTAGTAATGGATGTTTTAACATGTTATTTGAGTTGAATGCTTATGAACTTTATATACATTTTCATATATGCTTATTTGAAAAAGTGTAGAATTGTAAAAATTGTGAAAATGTGTATAAGTTTAATTTTGATTGAACATGTTATTATGATTGTTTTAAGTTGTGATTTTTCTAACACTAATGCATATTTGGATGCACAAATTTTGTGTTTAATGTGTTTTGCAGAGATTTACAGATACTGATGGTGCAACCTCATCATCCAGGAAACCTGCTCCAGAACCTGAACCAGAAATGCAATATGAACCCGAACAAGAACAACAACAGGAACCACAACAACAGCCTTATCAACACGTACCTTATTATGATCCGCTACAAGTTGTTGATGCCTTTATAGTATTTCCGATACATTCGCCAGTAGAATACCCAACGATTCCTGAACACACGTTGCATCCTAATCTGAGATTCGATAGAAGCTGGAGGGATTACCCGGCATATCAAAGTAATAAATTCAAACTAATACCGAAAAATATAGAAGTGCCAAGAGTAATCGATTGGGATCCTTTGGAAAGGGTCCAACTAGCTAACTCAGTTAGGGAGCATCTGATTCAAAGGTATGACAGTTCTTCTTTTACCGATTGGGAACGTCTATTCACCATTCGTAGGCCTGTATATAAGGAATGGTGTGTTGAGCTGATGAGTACTATAGCGTTAAATGTAGATGTAGATAGATTAGATGATAGAAGTTTTCTTAGGTTTATACTTGGCCGTAGGATGTACAGGATGTCCATGCTGGACATGGCCAGGGCATTACAGATTTACACTCCTAGTGAATTGCTACTACCCGATTGTATGAATTTGATTTATCGTGGTGAAAGGGTAGATAGGAATTTTGACGCGAACGCCATCTGGAGGCGTATGTCAAACTATAATGTTTTTAAACTGGGAGGAAAACACTCCTACTTACATATTAATAAAGCCGAACATCGTATAATTCATAGATTTCTGGCTAACTCGATTACACAGAGAGGTCACAACAAGGAGAAAATGACCTTACATGATTTATTTTACCTAAAGTGTATTCGAGACCCAAGAAGCTTTGTTAATATTCCCTACTGTGTTGGTTTTTATTTGTCTAAGATGGTGGAAGGAATACAGAAAGGGGGGGATTATAGGAGGAGGTATTTTTGTTACTCTCATTGGAGATTATTTAGGTATAGATAGGAACCAAGGGGGTCCACTTTTGGAATGTAGGGAATATGTTGAGCCTTTAGGATTAAAGGTCTATCAGGGTGCTAAGATATTAAAGAGCAGACGCAACCAGCCAGTACCCTATGAAGGTAGTCATCCTCAGGTAGAGAGAGTTTCAGATGAGGAAATGGAGGAAGCGGATGACATTAGGGACGTCATTAGGGAGGCTATGACTGACGTCTACCAGTGTGTAGACGAGGTAGATATGAAAAACGGGGAGAGATTTTGTCGTATGGAGCAGTGGCAAGCCCAGAATGATTACGAGCATTACAGGCAACGACAGCATGACAGATGGGACTATCATCAGCGTCAGATTATGATCCGGCTGTCACCTCAGGATCACTACGTTCCGACCCGACCCGCTTACTATCCTCCACACCAGCCCGAGATGAGACCACCATATACTCTCTACGACCCTAACCAGGCCTACCAGTACACCTATCACCAACCATGGAACCCAGACGCCGACATGAACTGGAACCCCTATCCAGATTGATATAGTTTCAGTTGGTGATTTCTATGATTTTTATCTTATTTTTATTATTTCTATTTATTTATGTTTAAACATATGATATTGTGATACACTAATGTATTGTTTAATATTTTTATTATTTTGTACTAATATTTCATATTTGATTTGAAAGTGGGATTTTAAGTCCCATTTCAAATTACCATGCATGTTTATATTTGTATGTATGTATATTGTCAATTGTACACAACAGGGTAAAACAGCGCATTTTCAAAGACTGGCACTAAGTTCAGCAAAAGCTACTAATTTTGACGACAAAACAAAAAAACAAATGTGACGTAACAACAAGACGGAATGAACAAATGATGTGCACCATTTATCATTCAACAAACAAACAACAATATGTTTGGAAACTTTGGTAAACTTTAATCGTTTTTCTACGCTAATCACCCTCAATAATTTAAATTGTTACTGATTTCTTGCAAATAAGGGCATTGCAAGATCTTAAGTGTGGGAAGAGGTTAAATTCTTTCGGAATTTTAAAAAAATTTAATTTAAACACTTGGTTACCATTAAAAATACTAGTAACGCAGTAGTTGTATTAGAATCTAGTGCTCTCTGATAATAAAGAACAGCCCTAGTCTTATATACTGACTACCCAATTCTAGTAAAATTTTTCAAAATTTTCAACTAAATGAATTCAAAATCATGTTTATACATATTTATGAACGATAAAACTAGGTGTTAACACCGAAATTATTGTTACCTCGGAAAGGACATAAATTGAGAAACAAACCAAAATATTAGAATTCATCTAAAATGGAATAGAGGACAATAAAAAGGTAAAGAAAGGAAAATAAAAGCCAAGTGTGGGAAAAATTTACCAAGTTATTTTGAACATATATCACATATTTTTGTACAAATAACTGAAAATGCTTTTATTTTAGACTAAACTAATCAGTTTTACCCGAAAAACTGTAATATATTTGAAAGAAAGATGGATCTATACGATGAATCAATTCCATCATTAAAAGGAAGTAAAGTCTTCCGAAAAAGATACGCGCTTCTTGATTTAGGTCATGAATTTGTCTTCCAGACCAGTTGTAGAGTCTACGAAAAACCTTGAAAAGTTTTCTCGAAAATCAGCTGGAAATCCACAGACCTCAGCATCAAACAGGGTCGCCAAGTGGTCAGACTTATCCTAACCATGAGAGGATCTGTCTCGTAAAATGGGGAGGACGACGTGCAAATTAGCTTGATAAGACTAATGAATCAGACCCCCAGAAAGGATAATCTCCTTAAAGATTAAAAATCAGCTTTTAAGCCTGATATTACTCAATCCAAGAGATTGACTTTAAAGATTGAGAATTACAAACTCATGGAATTCGATGATATCTAAACTCGAGCTTGAACGAGAAAATATTTTGATTAAATTAAAACCGATTTGTTTTCTGAAAATCCATTTTCAATGCGTTTATTACCATCGAACGTAAAATCCTAGGAATTCACCTGGAATTCATTAGGTCACCTGAACCAAATCAGGTGTCAACCGTAAGAACGGTGGTTGCATAGTATGGTCAAAGACAGGACCTTGTGCCAGACCGAAAAACTATAGGGTGAGCTTTACTATTGCTCCTACCAAGGATAGTAATTGCATCCGACACGTTATAGACCATAATTAAAAGCATGTCAGGGGACATTGCTTTAACAGTGGCTTGTTCAACGCTTTCCTTTACAACCGGACGGTAGTTTACCGAAAGGTAATATACAGAGCAAGTATACTGGACGTGTTGCTTTCCCAATGTAAGGTTAGCAAGTGGGTGACACAAAACCGCAAGTTTTGAGCTAAAATTTTCAAATATGAAACCCACCAATCCCATAAAAACATTTTGCAAACACCGGTGAAGGGTTATTCCGGAAAACTTATCTAGGGTAAAAACTAGATTTAATTTTCAAAAGATCAAATGTTTTCATAAAGATCCAATTTTCTTAAGGATCTAAATTTTTATAGTCATATGGAACTGTAAACTACATCGTTACTACCATTGTTCATACTGCCGTATAAAAATCACTGATGTACAAAGTGTGAAGAATAAAGAAGTGATTCTAGTATTTTTATTTAAAGACAATATTGCTTGAGGACAAGCAACGCTCAAGTGTGGGAATATTTGATAATGCTAAAAACGAACATATATTTCACAACATTATCCCTCAAGAAAGACAAGCTTTTATTTGCAATTGTTCTATTTACAAGTGATATTCGTTTAAATAATAAAAGGTGAAGACAAAAGACAGATTCGACGATTTGAAGACGCAAACGACCAAAAAGCTCAAAAGTACAAAGTACGATCCAAGAGGTTCAATTTATTGATGAGAAGCGTCTAGAAATGACAAAAGTACAAGTTACAAAATGCACAGTACAAGATATTAAATTATACGCAAGGACGTTCGAAAATCCGGAACCGGGACCAAAGTCAACTCTCAACGCTCGACGCAACGGACTAAAAATTACAAATCAGCTATGCACATAAATATAATATAATATTTAAATAATTCTTATAATTATTTATATATTATATTTATTTATTAAAACATCGACAAGCTTGTGAACAAAAAAATGTGAGCTGGTACCTACCTCCATGCGATCGCATGGCCTGGAGGCACAAAAGCCATGCGATCGCATGGCACACTTTTTCAGCTCAGGTCTTATAAATTTCGCAATTTGGTGATGATTTTATTCATATATCTTTCTCTATATCTCACTCGTATAATATATATATATATATATATATATATATATATATATATATATATATAATATATATATATATAATTATAATAATATATATATATATATTATATATATATATATATATATATATATATATATATATATATATTATATATATAATTATAATTTTAATTTTAAATTCTAATAATAAAGGTATGTTAGCGAATGTTGTAAGAGTGTAAGTCAAAATTCTGTCCGTGTAACGCTACGCTATTTTTAATCATTGTAAGTTATGTTCAACCTTTTTAATTTAATATATCGTAGCTAAATTATTATAATGCTTATTTAATGCCGAAGTAATCATAATGTTGGGCTAAATATTAAAATTGGGTAATTGGGCTTTGTACCATAATTGGGGTTTGGATAAAAGAACGACACTTGTGGAAATTAGACTATGAGCTATTAATGGGCTTTATATTAACTAAATGATACCTCGTTAATTTAATATATAGAATTATAATTTGACGTATTTATATATAACCACATACGCTTGACTGGGCGCGGTGGGCGGGATATCTATAAATACCAATAATTGTTCATTTTACCGGAGACAGAACTGGATTAATAGTTAATAGACTTGTTGAAATAGGGGTGGATTACATTCAAGGGTAATTGGTGTAATTGTTAACAAAGTAGTAAAACCTTGGTTTATACGCAGTCGATAACCTGGTGTATACATTAAACAAAGTATTAAGACCTTGTTACAATTCGAATCCCCAATTAGTTAGAATATTTGACTTCGGGAATAAGAATAATTTGATGAAGACTTCCGCATTTTATGATTATGACTGATGGACTATTATGGACAAATCCGTATGGACATATTGAATAATCCAGGACAAAGGACAATTAACCCATGGGAATAAACTAAAAACAACACGTCGAACATCATGATTACGGAAGTTTAAATAAGCATAATTCTTTTATTTCATATTTAATTGCACTTTTAATTATCGCACTTTTATTTATTGTCATTGTATTTAATTGCACTTTTAATTATCGTACTCTATAATTATCGCAATTTTATTTTATCACACTTTTATTTATCGCAATTTCATTATCGTTATTTAATTTACGCTTTAAATTAAGTTATATTTATTTTTAATATTTTACATTAGGTTTTAACTGCGACTTAAGGTTTAAAATTGACAAACCGGTCATTAAACGGTAAAACCCCCCTTTTTATAATAATAATGTTACTTATATATTTTTTTGTATTTTTACAAATATAGTTTTTAAAAATATAGCGTTAAGCTTGTTTAAAAGATCCCTGTGGAACGAACCGGACTTACTAAAAACTATACTACTGTACGATTAGGTACACTGCCTATAAGTGTTGTAGCAAGGTTTAGGTATATCCACTCTATAAATAAATAAATAACTTGTGTAAAATTGTATCGTATTTAATAGTATTTCCTTGTAAAAATTATAACTATTTTATACACCACCTTGCAACACATCACTTGTAGTGGAAGCCAATCGTGTAACAGTTCTCATCATAGGCTTGGTAAAGCATTGATATCTCTACCGGTTAAGTAAGGACGACACTGATATTCTTCCTGGGCATTCTTTCAAGAGGAAGAAGGGTTGCAGGGTTTGGTTGAGAAATTTTTATGGAACGGTGAAAGGTATCCAGATCTTTTGATTTAGAGAGAATTGATAGATTTCGATTCTTCAGAGTATCCATTTTTGGATAGAGAGTGGCTTGGAATCCGTAAAAAGTTTCTTCGAAAGAGGCGGATTTTGCTAAGACTTTGTCTAGAATTTTCTTTGGCTCTTCCGGTAATTGCCCTTTAGGGAAACTTCTCGGGTTTTTCTTTACCTTTATTCTAGAGACTTTTCTCTTTCATCATCATTTTTTTTAATATCAACATACCCTTTCTTCATAACTTTTGTCTTTTCATTCCCGGTGCCTAAAGAGGAAGTGATAGTCCACTGAAAATAGGTCTTTGACCTATCAAAAACAATCAGGGGTTCGGAATCTTTTAACAAGTGCTTTTGAAGTGAATTTGATCGATCTAGATCTTTTGATAAGTGGAAAGGGGAATGAAGGTGAATGGGTAGTGTATTTTTGGGAGTGAATTTGGGGTGAATATTTCTGATTCATCCACTCTTTATGTGAGTTGGTCGGTTTAAATTACGTGAAGTGGAAACGGAAATGGATGGCTTTTTGTCTTCTCTACTAAGAATGATTTCGGAAGGAGTATCACACCTGCAACACGTATGGCACTTAATAACCATTGCCTTTGAAACGTATGTCAAAACCAAGTTCTAACTTGAACCGTACAATGGCACGCTCATCAATTGAAATGACAAAGTGCTGTAGATTTAATGGGTCATATAGATACTTTGGGTCCAAGAGTCCTCACTTTTTGGGAGTAGGGGTCGTGCTTGGTTATGCGTAGCCTTTTTACATATTTTCTTGAAAGAAATCTTTGACACAAAACATGAGTTTCAGCTTAATCGTTCCGTTCTAGTGAATGTTCCGAAAACTGATTTCTAGCAATTTTATAGAATCTTTTAGGCAAAACAAGGTAAGAATTTTTTAAAATTACCCAATATCCATTGCTAATTACTTTTTAGACAAAAGAATTTTTAAAACTTGGCGTTTTACGGTTACTTGTCCTTTAAACCTTTACCCAATACCCCAAATTTGAAAGAACATTGTCCCTAATGTTCTCTGAAAAAGAATATTTTATATATATAAATTAAGGACAGTGTCTTCTAAAATTTCTAAGTTGGTTGCGGGGGTGACCCCACACTTACAGATTTTAGTGCGTAATAATTGAAATGTGTTTTAGGAATGATTACTTCCCTATGGTCAGATTACTTTTCTAGTGCTGAGCCTTCCTACGATCAGTCTCCTAATTGCTGGAAAGGACCAGTCTCTTTTGATAAAGTTTCTGCACGAAGAAGAAAAAGAGAAAGGCAGCATATCTACAATATATAACTTTTGAATACAATGCTTCAAAAAGATAAAACTAAAAGTAAATAAAGTAAAATAGTCTACGGAATACTATCCTGGCTAATGTGCTGAGTAGTGTCTGCGAAGTATCCATGAAGTCCGAAGGGATCATCATCCTCTAGTCTCGGCAAATACTCAAGTGACTGTCCTACATCCAACTCACGGCCTAGTAGTGAATCCAGACAAAGGTCTGATGGCAACTCCAGGTGTGACAATCTCGGGAAAGAATCCTCATCAGGGATGTTCCCAATAATTTCAAAGACCTGGGCCGTAGGTGGCTCAACTGATATGGGAACTGTGACTAGGTGACAACCCTCAGGTAGCTCAGGGGCTGCGACTGCCTCGGTGACTGAAGCAGGTGAAACGGCTAAGACAGGTGGCGTGATGGGAGCGGGAGTATCATGTGCTGGGATGGCAGCTGAAGCGACTGAGTGAACTGAGACTGGTGTGGAATGCCTGAGGGTAGCTTGTCATGTCGGCTGAACACGACGCGTTAGCCTGAATGACGATGGGCCCAGAGTACTACGTGGCATCCCCTCACGCTGAAGGTATGCTCTAAGAGCTCGATAAAGTCTCTGCTGGTCTCTGAGTAATGCTCACGCAACATCTGGGTCATTCAAGGTGGCTCCATAGTGTATCACCGTCTGTGGCTCATGTTTCTCTAGTGGCTGTGTATGCTCAGCAGGTCTCGAGGCTAAACGTCTGGAGCGTCGCATAGGAGGGGTTGGCGGTGCTGTAATAATATCCTCCTCAACACTCTCCAATATCAATCGCCTTGGGCCTAACTGCGTTGACGGCCTGTTTTGATCAGCGCTGCTTTCCGATGAGTAAACTCTAGGAGTCCTCCTCCTGTGAACTGGGATGTAAACTGAAGCTCCTGAACTTGGCATTCTTCCTGAACACATTCAATAAACTCGTAAGTACTAAGCGCAAGTATGGCGCTTAGTTGTTAGTGCACGGAGATAATATTTTTGTAAACTAAAAATAATTGAAATAAAAATAAAGAAAATAAAATGATAAGCAAGGGGTGCCTCCCAAGAGCTCTTTGTTTATCAAGTCATTATAGATCGACTTTTCTTTGTTAGATCTTCAGAATCGATCAAAGGAGAAGAGGTGCTTCTCCTTATCGTGGTCTTCTAGATAAGCTTTTTGCTGGTGGCCGTTGACTTTGAAGTTGCCAGTAGGTCCTTCTAGTTCCACGGCTCCGTGTGGAAAAGCATGTATAACTTTGTATGGCCCACTCCATCTTGATCTAAATTTTCCAGCGAACTTCTTGAATCTAGAATTAAAGAGTAGAACTTTATCTCCAGGAGCGACCTTTGTAGGTATAAGTTTTGCATCATGTGTCAGTTTTGTTCATTCCTTGTAGATATATGACGTCTCGTACGCTTGGTCTCTTAATTCAGCGAGTTCATTCATCTACATATTCCGATGCCCAGCGGTAACTGAGGGATCGAGGTTGCATGTCTTCAGTGCCTAGAGAGCTTTATTAATGTGTGAAACGTGGTATATGAATTATTGTATGGAAAATACCAGTTTTAAAGATTACACACACTAACGGGCAGTGTACCCGATTGTGTAGTAGTATAGATAATGATAAAATACGTGTATTGTTCCAAGGACAGGTATATGTGCAAGTTAAGATTGTATAAACTAAATTGAGTTTTAACTAGATAAAATGAAATCAAACAAATACAAGATATTGGGTTGCCGTTTAATGATGGACAAATCAATAAAGGAATAAGTTTAAAGGACAATATTTTTGGTATTTTAGATTTTAAAAAAAAATGAAAAGATAGTTTTTATATCAAATTAAACAAATATGCTCGTCTAGACTTTTTAACCTCGAATGTTGATTGTTGTTTTAGGATTAAAACTGGATTGATTGACTACGTACGAGAACTAATTAATTGGTTTACCAAGAGTAGTCTTGTGCAAACACTCAAACGGGATTACACGACGCAAGTGATGTTCTTGTCATCTAAGACCTCCTATTTGTAATCAATTAATTCAACTAGCCTAAAGACTTGAATGATGATCATGCCAATGATGTGTTGATCATGATCCACTCCTATGTCAACTAATGGTTTAGCTTAATTCATTCCCTTGGTCCGGTTAAATGCCCAATTTACCCAACCCAAGTAATCAATTTAATGTAGCAATAGGATCCTTATAAACGTTACTAGATAAGGCAAATTACTAACACCTATTAGCTATATGTAATTAAGTAGTGAAAATATGTATAACAGATTCTACGGAATTGATTGTTCTCCTAGACAACTACACATATCAATTAACCTATCCGAAAGTATCTACAAGAGTCGTTCTTACATTCCTATATAGATTAATCGTTTGAACGCAACTTATCCCTTTTGGTAAAAGACGGGCAAACACTTGTCACTAGGTGCAAATTAATATACTAAATCAACAAGATGGTGTTTCTTAGTTGAACAAGTATACTAACTAATTGAATCGAAAAGATTAAACTTAACAAGAATGGTTCTTGTATTCAAACATTAAACTATCATGCATAAGAACAATCAATCAACAAAGGTAAACAATCAACATCTCGATTATTAATCGAGACACGCATAAAAAGAACTAGCTAACAATCATATTTAAAGACAATAACAAACTGGAAACAAATATAGAATTCATTGAACTAACAAGAATTGACCTCTTGAAGCAATCTTGGATGATGATCCTGATGATTCTTGATTCCGAATTGAAATGATGGATTAGGTGATCCTGGATTACTCCAAGGATCACCTTGAATCGTAACCTCTGCCTCTAAAAATGACTGTGTAGTGGTGTCTTTTGAATGAGGCTGGACAGGGTTTTAAAAAGGAAATAATCTGCACCGAAAGTGGAGTGCGCCGAGCGCACTATTTGAGGTGCGCTGAGCGCACTGTTCACCAACCCCGAAAACACTTTACAGCTCGACTTTACGCGTTCAATCTGCTTTACAGGCTGGAGTGCGCTCGGGAGTGCCCCGAGCGCACTGTCGCAGCGCGCACTATTTCTACAACTCCCAGAATTCTCTGATCAAAATTTGGAGGAGTGAGCTGAGCACACACCAGTGGCGCACTCCTTGGCGCACTCTTCTATTCATCGACTTTTTGACTTGTTTTCGATCTCTGAGTAGTATCATCCAAAATCTTCCATATTTCTTCAATTACACAATGATTCTAACTATTTTACAATAAAATGGAATAAAAACGAAAATACTATGTTTACACACGAAATAAACAACGATAGAACTTGATATTGCGACTAAAGATATGTCTAATTTGAGCAATATCAAATCCCCCACACTTAAATCTTGCTTGTCCTCAAGCAATTCTTGTTTCAAAAATACTAATACGGAACACAAAATAGAATACACACACATTTATTGGAGAACACAATAATAGGAATCACACTAACACGATATAGTACACAAGTTTACACTAGTCACATGAAGTACACGAAACACACACGTTCTTTTGGAACACAAAATCACGCTATATGAAACACATTTGGATTGCTCGGGTGAAATGAACTTTGTTGTAAGTTCCGAAAAATTTGGATCCTTAGGGAAAATTGGATCATGTGAAAATGTTTTATGATTTTGAAAATGTCATGCTAGTTTTTACCCTAGACACGTTTTCCGGCTTTAACCTCAAATTCCGGTTGAGGGTAACTGAAAACTGAAGTGTCAGTCGGCGATTAGCAAGCTATCCGCCCCATGATTGTAGTATCATGGAACTCTTAACCGGGTGCCCCCTGACGTGATATTAATATCAGTCTTTCATGACAATTTGTACATTTTAATTCAATTGTTAAAACTGCGAAGACTAAGCTATCGCATGGGACAGATCCTGCTCCAGCTTATTCACCGTAATCGGTCTTACACTAGATATCGACTTGGATTTACCCTACCAAGTTTATTTTCGGGTTTGAAAGTTCAAGACTTTCCCTTCCCACTTTACCTTTATATCGTGAAATGATATTGGTATGAAATGACATAGTTTAGGAAGTTTTCTATATCAAGTAAGGTAACATTCGGAAGACTTTACTTCCTTTAAGGATGGAGTAGATACATCCTTTGGGTTTAGTGACATTATTCTTTTTCCTTTCAAGCCAAAAGTATTTTAAACATTTTTCTTAGCAAAATTTGGTGATAGTAATTCGAAAAGATTGGTAAAATCCCCCACACTTGGCTTTTTCGTTAAGACTTTTATTTCAAATTTTTTTAAAATTTCCCATTAAATTACGAAAATGAGCCAAGTTGAATACTGTTTGAATACCCGCGAAAATTTGTACTATCCCCCACACTTAAGATTAAGTAATGCCCTCATTACTTAAAATCAGTAAAATTTAAATTCGAGAGGGCAATAGTGAGAAAAAAATTCGAAAAACCTAGGTTCAAAAACCGGAGATCGTGGAATATAGGAGAGCAATGGCGCATCCTTTAGTCCTTGATCTTCATCACACAAATTCTAATTTGATAGGTACCCTGCTGAATTTTAATGCTAGCGTCACTAAAACCTTGAAAAACATCGTGCACTTTTATTAACGTGTCATGCACTCGACTCGACCCCAAAATTTAATGCCTAGTGGGGTTAAACTCCCCCACACTTTATCGGAAGAGAAGTAAAGTCGGTGGAAAAAGTTTCACGAATAAGAATAGTGAGCCAGTCATTTACACCTCGGGTGGTGTATATTATATGAGATAAATCCTTTTTCAGTTTCCCGAAAAAGGATGACCTAACCCGAGGGTTAACACATGACTCCCCTCTAAGTGCGGTTTTCAGTAAAACTTTTATTCTCGTTGGTGGATCTTGGTCAAATGGGTCTTTAAAGATTGTTTTCCCCAAATTGACATCCTCTGGAATAAGCGTGGACCCGCTGTGAATCTCAACTATTGAGCGGGGCTCAATTTCCAGCTTCAATTCCTTTAATTCTTCAGTTGTAGGTTCATAACCATTAGCCATGAGAACGAGTAGCAAACCGTCTTCCTCCTTTACCACAATCTCATCTATATAACTAGAAGAGTAAGAATGTAACTCGGGAAAATCCTGCAAAAGCTCAGAAAGTGGATCTAAACGAGTACATTTTTCAACTATCAGTTCGTCTTGCAAAATAGATTGTGAAGTTATAAGTTGTGGAGCTAGACTGGACTCTGTCACATTTGAATTTTCTTGAAACAGAATCAATGGTGAATAATGATCGGTAGTAAGTTGCATAGTGGGTAGGGGACTCGAATGTTTTACGTTCAGATTCATGCAACATTGCCAAGACCCATAAAAATACGGGCAGAAACCTTCGACTATCCTCCTCTCTTTCATAGACATGTTTTTAGTGTTAACCACAACTTCATTTTCTTCTTTCTCTTGGTACCCCTCGTTAACACTAGGAGATAAATATAATTCGATTAGTTTTCTCCGTTCTACTCTCATTCTCTCACCCATTGTCATATTCCTGTGGTCAACCATTTCCCTGCAACTGACAAAAACTAGAAAAGAATAAAAGCACCGACACTAAACAGTGATAAAAATAAAAAATAATAATAAAAAAATCTAAAAAAATAAAAAAATAATCACAACTTAGTAAAAAATTCTTATCTTGACACAACTGTCCCCGGCAGCGGCGCTAAAAACTTGATGTGTGAAACGTGGTATATGAATTGTTGTATGGCAAATACCGGTTTTAAAGATTACACACACTAACGGGCAGTGTACCCAATCGTGTAGTAGTATAGATAATGGTAAAATCCGTGTATCGTTTCAAGGACAGTTATATGTGCAAGTTAAGATTGTATAAACTAAATTGAGTTTTAACTAGAAAAAATGAAATCAAACAAATACAAGATATTGGGTTGCCGTTAACGATGGAAAAATCAATAAAGGAATAAGTTTAAAGGACAATATTTTTGGTATTTTAGATTTTTAAAAAAATGAAAAGATAGTTTTTATATCAAATTAAACAAATATGCTCGTCTAGACTTTTTAACCTCGAATGTTGATTGTTGTTTTAGGATTAAGACTGGATTGATTGACTACGTACGAGAACTAATTAATTGGTTTACCAAGTGTAGTCTTGTGCAAACACTCAAACGGGATTACACGACGCAAGTGATGTTCTTGTCATCTACGACCTCCTATTTGTAATCAATTAATTCAATTAGCCTAAAGACTTGAATGATGATCATGCCAATGATGTGTTGATCATGATCCACTCCTATGTCAACTAATGGTTTAGCTTAGTTCATTCCCTTGGTCCGATTAAATGCCCAATTTACCCAACCCAAGTAATCAATTTAATGTAGCAATAGGATCCTTATAAACGTCACTAGATAAGGCAAATTACTAACACTTATTAGCTATATGGAATTAAGTAGTGAAAATATGTATAACAGATTCGAGGGAATTGATCATTCTCCTAGACAACTACACATATCAATTAAGCTATCTGAAAGTATCTACAAGAGTCGTTCTTACATTCCTATATAGATTAATCGTTTGAACACAACTTACCCCTTTTGGTAAAAGACGGGCAAACACTTGTCACTAGGTGCAAATCAATATACTAAATCAACAAGATGGTGTTTCTTAGTTGAACAAGTATACTAACTAATTGAATCGAAAAGATTAAACTTAACAAGAATGGTTCTTGTATTCAAACATCAAACTATCATGCATAAGAACAATCAATCAACAAAGGTAAATAATCAACATCTCAATTATTAATCAAGACAAGCATAAAAAGAACTAGCTAACAATCATATTTAAAGACAATAACAAACTGGAAACAAAGATAGAATTCATTGAACTAACAAGAATCAACCTCTTGAAGCAATCTTGGATGATGATGATCCTGATGATTCTTGATTTCGGATTGAAATGATGGATTAGGTGATCCTGGATTACTCCATGGATCATCTTGAATCGTAACCTCTGCCCCTGAAAATGACTGTGTAGTGGTGTCTTTTGAATGAGGCTGGATAGGGTTATAAAAATGGAATAATCTGCTCCGAAAGTGGAGTGCGCCGAGCGCACTATTTGGGGTGCACTGAGCGCATTGTTCACCAACCCCCAAAACACTTTACAGCTCGACTTTACGCGTTCAATCTACTTTACAGGCTGGAGTGCGCTCGGGTGTGCGCCGAGCGCACTGTAGCAGCGCGGACTATTTCTATAACTCCCAGAATTCTCTGATCAAAATTTGGACGAGTGAGCTGAGCGCACACCCGTGGCGCACTCCTTGGCGTACTCTACTATTCATCGACTTTTTGACTTGTTTTCGATCTCTGAGTAGTATCATCCAAAATCTTCCATATTTCTTCAATTACACAATGATTCTAACTATTTTACAATAAAATGGAATACAAACGAAAATACTATGTTTACACACGAAATAAACAACGATAGAACTTGATATTGCGACTAAGGATATGACTAATTTGAGCAATATCAAATCCCCCACACTTAACTCTTGCTTGTCCTCAAGCAAGTCTTGTTTCAAAAATACTAATACAGAACACAAAATAGAATACACACACATTTATTGGAGAACACAATAATAGGAATCACACTCACACGATATAGTACACAAGTTTACACTAGTCACACGAAGTACATGAAACACACACGTTCTTTTGGAACACAAACTCACGCTATATGAAACACATTTGGATTACTCGGGAGAAATGAACTTTGTTGTAAGTTCCGAAAAATTTGGATCCTTAGGGAAAATTGGATCTTGTGAAAACGTTTTATGATTTTTAAAATGTCATGCTAGTTTTTACACTAGACACATTTTCCGGTTTTAACCTCAACTTCTGGTTGAGGGTAATGGATCTCTTAACCGGGTGCCCCCTGACACGATATTAATATTGGTCTTTCATGACAATTTGTACATTTTAATTCAAGGGTTAAAACTGCGAAGACTAAGCTATCGTGTGGGACAGATCCTGCTCCAGCTTATTCACCGTAATCGGTCTTACACTGGATAGCGACTTGGATTTACCCTACCAAGTTTATTTTCGGGTTTGAAAGTTCAAGACTTTCCCTACCCACTTTACCTTTATATCGTGAAATGATATTGGTATGAAATGACATAGTTTAGGATGTTTGCTATATCAAGTAAGGTAACATTCGGAAGACTTTACTTCCTTCAAGGATGGACTAAATACATCCTTTAGGTTTAGTGACATTATTCTTTTTTCTTTCAAGCCAAAAGTATTTTAAACATTTTTCTTAGCAAAATTTGGTGATAGTAATTCGAAAAGATTGGTAAAATCCCCCACACTTGGCTTTTTCGTTAAGACTTTTATTTCAAAAATTTTTAAAATTTCCCATTAAATTACGAAAATGAGCCAAATTGAATACTGTTTGAATACCCGCGAGAATTTGTACTATCCCCCACACTTAAGATTAAGTAATGCCCTCATTACTTAAAATTAGTAAAATTTAAATTCGAGAGGGAAATAGTGAGAAAAAAAATTTCGAAAAACCTAGGTTCAAAAACTGGAGATTGTGGAATATAGGTGAGCGATGGCGCATCCTTCAGTCCTTGATCTTCATCACACAAATTCTAATTTGATAGGTACCTTGATGAATTTTAATGCTAGTGTCACTAAAACCTTAAAAAACATCGTGCACTTTTATTAACGCGTCATGCACTCGACTCGACCCCAAAATTTAATGCCCAGTGAGGTTAAACTCCCCCACACTTTATCGGACGAGAAGTAAAATTGGTGGAAAAAGTTTCACAAATAAGAATAGTGAGCCAGTCATTTACACCTCGGGTGGTGTATATTATATGAGATAAATCCTTTTTCAGTTTCACGAAAAAGGATGACCTAACCCGAGGGTTAACACATGACTCCCCTCTAAGTGCGGTTTTCAGTAAAATTTTTATTCTTGTTGGTGGATCTTGGTCAAATGGGTCTTTAAAGATTGTTTTCCCCAAATTGACATCCTCTGGAATAAGCGTGGACCCGCTGTGAATCTCAACTATTGAGCGGGGCTTAATTTCCAGCTTCAATTCCTTTAATTCTTCAGTTGTAGGTTCATAACCATTAGCCATGAGAACGAGTAGCAAACCATCTTCCTCCTTTACCACAATTTCATGTATATAACTAGAAGAGTAAGAATGTAACTCGGGGAAATCCTGGAAAAGCTCAGAAAGTGGATCTAAAAGAGTACATTTTTCAACTATCAGTTCGTCTTGCAAAATAGATTGTGAAGTTATAAGTTGTGGAGCTAGACTAGACTCTGTCACATTTGAATTTTCTTGAAACAAAATCAATGGTGAATAATGATCGGTAGCAAGTTGCATAGTGGGTAGGGGACTCGAATGTTTTACGTTCGGATTCATGCAACATTGCCAAGACCCATAAAAACATGGGCAGAAACCTTCGACTATCATCCTCTCTTATATAGACATGTTTTTAGTGTTAACCACAACTTCATTTTCTTCTTTCTCTTGGTACCCCTCGTTAACACTAGGAGATAAATATAATTCAATTAGTTTCCTCTGTTCTACTCTCATTCTCTCACCCATTGTCATATTCCTGTGGTCAACCATTTCCCTGCAACTGACAAAAACTAGAAAAGAATAAAAGCACTTACACTAAACAGTGATAAAATAATAAAATAATAATAAAAAAATCTAAAAAAATAAAAAAATAATCACAACTTAGTAAACAATTCTTATCTTGACACAACTGTCTCCGGTAGCGGCACCAAAAACTTGATGTGTGAAACGTAGTATATAAATTATTGTATGGAAAATACCGATTTTAAAGATTACACACACTAACGGGCAGTGTACCCGATCGTGTAGTAGTATAGATAATGGTAAAATCCGTGTATCGTTTCAAGGACAGTTATATGTGCAAGTTAAGATTGTATAAACTAAATTGAGTTTTAACTAGATAAAATGAAATCAAACAAATACAAGATATTGGGTTGCCGTTTAACGATGGACAAATCAATAAAGGAATAAGTTTAAAGGACAATATTTTTGGTATTTTAGATTTTAAAAAAAATGAAAAGATAGTTTTTATATCAAATTAAACAAATATGCTCATCTAGACTTTTTAACCTCGAATGTTGATTGTTGTTTTAGGATTAAGACTGGATTGATTGACTACGTAAGAGAACTAATTAATTGGTTTACCATGAGTAGTCTTGTGCAAACACTCAAACAGGATTACACGACGCAAGTGATGTTTTTGTCATCTAAGACCTCCTATTTGTAATCAATTAATTCAACTAGCCTAAAGACTTGAATGATGATCATACCAATGATGTGTTGATCATGATCCACTCCTATGTCAACTAATGGTTCAGCTTAGTTCATTTCCTTGGTCCGGTTAAATGCCCAATTTACCCAACCCAAGTAATCAATTTAATGTAGCAATAGGATCCTTATAAAAGTCACTAGATAAGGCAAATTACTAACACCTATTAGCTATATGGAATTAAGTAGTGAAAATATGTATAACAGATTCTAGGGAATTGATCGTTCTCCTAGACAACTACACATATCAATTAAGCTATCCGAAAGTATCTACAAGAGTCGTTCTAATATTCCTATATAGATTAATCGTTTGAACGCAACTTACCCCTTTTGGTAAAAGACGGGCAAACACTTGTCACTAGGTGCAAATCAATATACTAAATCAATAAGATGGTGTTTCTTAGTTGAACAAGTATACTAACTAATTGAATCGAAAAGATTAAACTTAACAAGAATGGTTATTGTATTCAAACATCAAACTATCACGCATAAGAACAATCAATCAACAAAGGTAAACAATCAACATCTCGATTATTAATCTAGACAAGCATAAAAAGAACTAGCTAACAATCATATTTAAAGACAATAACAAACTGAAAACAAAGATAGAATTCATTGAACTAACAAGAATCGACCTCTTGAAGCAATCTTGGATGATGATCCTGATGATTCTTGATTCTGGATTGAAATGATGGATTAGGTGATCCTGGATTACTCCAAGGATCACCTTGAATCGTAACCTATGCCTCTGAAAATGATTGTGTAGTGGTGTCTTTTGAATGAGGCTGGACCGGGTTTTAGAAAGGGAATAATCTGCATCGAAAGTGGAGTGCGCCGAGCGCACTATTTGGGGTGCGCTGAGCGCACGGTTCACCAACCCCGAAAACACTTTACAGCTCGACTTTACGCATTCAATCTGCTTTACAGGCTGGAGTGCGCTCAGGAGTGCACCGAACGCACTGTAGCAGCGCGCACTATTTCTACAACTCCCAGAATTCTCTGATCAAAATTTAGACGAGTGTGCTGAGCCCACACCCGTGGCGCACTCCTTGGCGCTGTAGTGACCTGAACTTTTCCATGTTTATATATATTAATTAAGATTGATATTTACATGATTAAAGGTTTCCAACATATTAAGCAATCAAACTTGTTAAGACTTGATTAATTGAAATATGTTTCATATAGACAATTGACCACCCAAGTTGACCGGCGATTCACGAACGTTAAAACTTGTAAAAACGACATGACGATATATATATGGATATACATATGGTTAACATGAGATTATGATAAGTAAGTATCTCCATAAGTATATTAACAATGAGTTATATACATATAAACAAGACTACTAACTTAAGGATTTCGAAACGAGACATATATGTAACGATTATTGTTGTAAAGACATTTAAATGTATATATATCATATTAAGATATATTAATATATCATAATATAATGATAATATAATAATTTAACATCTCATTAGATATAATAAACAATGGGTTAACAACATTAATTGAGATCGTTAACTTAAAGGTTTCAAAACAACACTTACATGTAACGACTAACGATGACTTAACGACTCAGTTAAAATGTATATACATGTAGTGTATTTAGATGTATTAAAATACTTTTAGAAGACTTCAAGACATATATCAAAACACTCATACTTAACGAAAATGGTTACAGTTACTTTCCCATTCTTTTCTTTCATCAAGAATTCTAGTCGTATTCTTACCCGTATTATACACAGCTTCAAAACGTACTTACTATGAGTATATACCAATAGGAACTAGCATGGGATTCCACTCTTGATTATGTCATGTATGACTAATCAATTTTAACTTCTACCATGAGCTAGTCAACTAACTAGAACTCCTTTTAACCCCACTCACCACTCACCAATTACCACTCATCATTCACTCCATTTCACTTCCAATTCTCTTTCTAATTCTCTCTCAACACACACACACTATTATGAACGTATTTTTCCAGTATTTAATCATCATCTTCATCAAAAATCACTTCAAGAATCAAGCTATAATCATCATAGGAAGAACACTTCAAGAACACTTCAAAAATCCCTTCAAGTTTACTAATTTACTTCCAAGCTTTCTAATCCATTCCAAGTAATCATCTAAGATCAAGAAACCTTTATTATATACAGTAGGTTATCTTTCTTATTCAAGGTAATATTCATATTCAAACTTTGATTCAATTTCTATAACTATAAACTATCTTAATTCGAGTAAAAATCTTACTTGAACTTGTTTTTGTGTCATGATCCTACTTCAAGAACTTTCAAGCCATCCAAGATCCTTTGAAGCTAGATCATTTCTTGTCACTTCCAGTAGGTTTACCTACTAAACTTGAGGTAGTAATGATGTTCATAACATCATTCGATTCATATATATAAAACCATCTTATTCGAAGGTTTAAACTCGTAATCACTAGAATATAGTTTAGTTAATTCTAAACTTGTTCGCAAACAAAAGTTAATCCTTCTAACTTGACTTTTAAAATTAACTAAACACATGTTCTATATCTATATGATATGCTAACTTAATGATTTAAAACCTGGAAACACGAAAAACACCGTAAAACCGGATTTACGCCGTCGTAGTAACACCGCGGGCTGTTTTGGGTTAGTTAATTAAAAACTATGATAAACTTTGATTTAAAAGTTGTTATTCTGAGAAAATGATTTTTATTATGAACATGAAACTATATCCAAAAATTATGGTTAAACTCAAAGTGGAAGTATGTTTTCTAAAATGGTCATCTAGACGTCGTTCTTTCGAGTGAAATGACTACCTTTACAAAAACGACTTGTAACTTATTTTTCGGACTATAAACCTATACTTTTTCTGTTTAGATTAATAAAATAGAGTTCAATATGAAACCATAGCAATTTGATTCACTCAAAACGGATTTAAAATGAAGAAGTTATGGGTAAAACAAGATTGGATAATTTTTCTCATTTTAGCTACGTGAAAATTGGTAACAAATCTATTCCAACCATAACTTAATCAACTTGTATTGTATATTATGTAATCTTGAGATACCATAGACACGTATACAATGTTTCGACCTATCATGTCGACACATCTATATATATTTCGGAACAACCATAGACACTCTATATGTGAATGTTGGAGTTAGCTATACAGGGTTGAGGTTGATTCCAAAATATATATAGTTTGAGTTGTGATCAATACTGAGATACGTATACACTGGGTCGTGGATTGATTCAAGATAATATTTATCAATTTATTTCTGTATATCTAACTGTGGACAACTAGTTGTAGGTTACTAACGAGGACAGCTGACTTAATAAACTTAAAACATCAAAATATATTAAAAGTGTTGTAAATATATTTTGAACATACTTTAATATATATGTATATATTGTTATAGGTTCGTGAATCAACAGTGGCCAAGTCTTACTTCTCGACGAAGTAAAAATCTGTGAAAGTGAGTTATAGTCCCACTTTTAAAATCTAATATTTTGGGATGAGAATACATGCAGGTTTTATAAATGATTTACAAAATAGACACAAGTACGTGAAACGACATTCTATGGTTGAATTATCAAAATCGAATATGCCCCTTTTTATTAAGTCTGGTAATCTAAGAATTAGGGAACAAACACCCTAATTGACGCGAATCCTAAAGATAGATCTATTGGGCCTAACAAGCCCCATCCAAAGTACCGGATGCTTTAGTACTTCGAAATTTATATCATATCCGAAGGGTGTCCCGGAATGATGGGGATATTCTTATATATGCATCTTGTTAATGTCGGTTACCAGGTGTTCACCATATGAATGATTTTTATCTCTATGTATGGGATGTGTATTGAAATATGAAATCTTGTGGTCTATTGTTACGATTTGATATATATAGGTTAAACCTATAACTCACCAACATTTTTGTTGACGTTTAAAGCATGTTTATTCTCAGGTGAATATTAAGAGCTTCCGCTGTTGCATACTAAAATAAGGACAAGATTTGGAGTCCATGTTTGTATGATATTGTGTAAAAACTGCATTCAAGAAACTGATTTCGATGTAACATATTTGTATTGTAAACCATTATGTAATGGTCGTGTGTAAACAGGATATTTTAGATTATCATTATTTGATAATCTACGTAAAGCTTTTTAAACCTTTATTTATGAAATAAAGGTTATGGTTTGTTTTAAAAATGAATGCAGTCTTTGAAAAACGTCTCATATAGAGGTCAAAACCTCGCAACGAAATCAATTAATATGGAACGTTTTTAATCAATAAGAACGGGACATTTCAGGCGCACTCTACTATTCATCGACTTTTTGACTTGTTTTCGATCTCTGAGTAGTATCATCCAAAATCTTCCATATTTCTTCAATTACACAATGATTCTAACTATTTTACAATAAAATGGAATACAAAAGAAAATACTATGTTTACACACGAAATAAACAACGATAGACGGAGTCGGTAATTGGGGTAAGAAATGAGGTTTTTAGATTGTTACGGGACGGTTGGACATTACGTAACCCTCGTCCCTTTGACGACGTTACAACACACTGTCTTATCAACGGCCATAACGGTTATGTTCCACAAGACCAAGGATGGGAAGTAATCCTAGTAAAACCAGAATGCATGACTTGTTTCTGGACGTATGAATTACGTGTCTTTATTGCCTTTGCTGAACGACTTGTGTACTAGCTAGAATTATCTTCACAACCATCTTGTATCAAATTTATTGTGTGCTATATTTCATGCTACATGTAAAATAAGCGGTATTGTAAGTTTGTAAAATATTGTGTATAAGTTTGAACGCGAAATATTATTATAATCAGTTTTTCATATAGAATTGTAGTAGTTGAATTGTATATTAGCTACTAAGTATGAACTTAACGGGTAGGTACTACCCGAATTTAAACTTATAAAACGCTAATATGAAGAAAAAGCTTTTATAAATGAGTTCATATTATGCTACGAAATACTATTAACTACTCTTAATATTCTGTATGACTAACTTGTTCCATTTGACTATTTTGAAGGAAATGGCACCGACTACTCGACACACCATGAATATGAATGAAGAGGAATTCCGTACTTTTCTAGCTTCAAACATAGCCGCAGTACAGGCTGCGCTACATACCAACAATAACCTTGGATCTAGTAGTACAGGAAATCGTGTAGGATGCACCTACAAAGAATTCACTGCCTGCAAACCTTTGGAATTTGATGGAACCGAAGGACCGATCAGATTGAAACGGTGGACCGAGATGGTCGAATCGGTGTTTGCCATAAGTAAGTGTACTGAAGAGGACAAAGTAAAGTACGCTACGCATACCTTCACAGGTTCTGCGTTAACATGGTGGAATACCTATCTAGAGCAAGTGGGACAAGACGATGCGTACGCACTACCGTGGTCAGCATTCAAGCACTTGATGAATGAGAAGTACCGTCCCAGAACCGAGGTCAATAAGCTCAAGACAGAACTTAGAGGGTTACGAACCCAAGGATTTGATATTACCACGTACAAAAAACGATTCACAGAATTGTGCCTATTGTGTCCGGGAGCATTCGAAGATGAGGAAGAGAAGATCGACGCGTTTGTGAAAGGATTACCGGAAAGAATCCAAGAAGATATAAGTTCACACGAGCCCGCCTCCATACAACAGGCATGTAGAATGGCTCACAAACTAGTGAACCAGATTGAAGAACGAATTAAAGAACAGACTGCTGAAGAGGCCAATGTGAAGCAAGTCAAAAGAAAGTGGGTGGAAAACGGTGATAAGAATCACCAATACAACAACAACAGCAATTACAACAATAATCGCAACAATTATCCTAACAATCGCAACATCAATCGCAACTACAACAAACGGCCCAACAACAACAACAACAACAACAACAACAACAACAACAGCAACTACAACAATCATCCCAACAACAATAATAACCGCAACAACAACAACAATCAGAAGCAGCTATGCCAAAGGTGTGAAAAGTATCACTCGGGGTTCTGCACCAAATTTTGCAACAAGTATAAAAGAAATGGTCATAGCGCGGAGAAGTGTGAGGTCTACGGACCAGGGGTTAATAGAACGAAAGGAACAAATGGTGTCGGAATGAGTAATGGTGGAGCAAGTAGTGTCGGAGCAAGTTATGCCAATGTAGTTTGTTATAAATGTGGAAAACCGGGCCACATTATTAGAAATTGCCCGAACCAGGAGAACACGAATGGACAAGGCCGCGGAAGAGTTTTCAATATTAATGCGGCAGAGGCACAAGAAGACCCGGAGCTTGTTACGGGTATGTTTCTTATTGACAATAAATCTGCTTACGTTTTATTTGATTCGGGTGCGGATAGAAGCTATATGAGTAGAGATTTTTGTGCTAAATTAAGTTGTCCATTGACGCCTTTGGATAGTAAATTTTTACTCGAATTAGCAAATGGTAAATTAATTTCAGCAGATAATATATGTCAGAATCGAGAAATTAAACTGGTTAGCGAAACATTTAAGATTGATTTGATACCAGTAGAGTTAGGGAGTTTTGATGTGATAATCGGTATGGACTGGTTGAAAGAAGTGAAAGCAGAGATCGTTTGTTACAAAAATGCAATTCGCATTATACGAGAAAAAGGAAAACCCTTAATGGTGTACGGAGAAAAGGGCAACACGAAGCTACATCTTATTAGTAATTTGAAGGCACAAAAACTAATAAGAAAAGGTTGCTATGCTGTTCTAGCACACGTCGAGAAAGTACAAACTGAAGAAAAGAGCATCAATGATGTTCCCATTGCAAAAGAATTTCCCGATGTATTTCCGAAAGAATTACCGGGATTACCCCCACATCGATCCGTTGAATTTCAAATAGATCTTGTACCAGGAGCTGCACCAATAGCTCGTGCTCCTTACAGACTCGCACCCAGCGAGATGAAAGAACTGCAAAGCCAATTACAAGAACTTTTAGAGCGTGGTTTCATTCGACCAAGCAAATCACCGTGGGGAGCTCCTGTTTTGTTTGTCAAGAAGAAAGATGGTACATTCAGGTTGTGTATCGACTACCGAGAGTTGAACAAACTTACCATCAAGAACCGCTACCCACTACCAAGAATCGATGACTTATTTGATCAACTACAAGGCTCGTCTGTTTATTCAAAGATTGACTTACGTTCCGGGTATCATCAAATGCGGGTGAAAGAAGATGATATTTCAAAGACTGCTTTCAGAACACGTTACGGTCATTACGAGTTTATGGTCATGCCATTTGGTTTAACTAATGCACCAGCTGTGTTCATGGACCTTATGAACCGAGTGTGTGGACCATACCTTGACAAGTTTGTCATTGTTTTCATTGATGACATACTTATTTACTCAAAGAATGACCAAGAACACGGTGAACATTTGAGAAAGGTGTTAGAAGTATTGAGGAAGGAAGAATTGTACGCTAAGTTTTCAAAGTGTGCATTTTGGTTGGAGGAAGTTCAATTCCTCGGTCACATAGTGAACAAAGAAGGTATTAAGGTGGATCCGGCAAAGATAGAAACTGTTGAAAAGTGGAAAACCCCGAAAACTCCGAAACACATACGCCAGTTTTTAGGACTAGCTGGTTACTACAGAAGGTTCATCCAAGACTTTTCCAGAATAGCAAAACCCTTGACTGCATTAACGCATAAAGGGAAGAAATTTGAATGGAATGATGAACAAGAGAAAGCGTTTCAGTTATTGAAGAAAAAGCTAACTACGGCACCTAAATTGTCATTGCCTGAAGGGAATGATGATTTTGTGATTTATTGTGACGCATCAAAGCAAGGTCTCAGTTGTGTATTAATGCAACGAACGAAGGTGATTGCTTATGCATCTAGACAATTAAAGATTCACGAACAAAATTATACGACGCATGATTTGGAATTAGGCGCGGTTGTTTTTGCATTAAAGACTTGGAGGCACTACTTATATGGGGTCAAAAGTATTATATATACCGACCACAAAAGTCTTCAACACATATTTAATCAGAAACAACTGAATATGAGGCAGCGTAGGTGGATTGAATTATTGAATGATTACGAATTTGAGATTCGTTACCACCCGGGGAAGGCAAATGTGGTAGCCGATGCCTTGAGCAGGAAGGACAGAGAACCCATTCGAGTAAAATCTATGAATATAATGATTCATAATAACCTTACTACTCAAATAAAGGAGGCGCAACAAGGAGTTTTAAAAGAGGGAAATTTAAAGGATGAAATACCCAAAGGATCGGAGAAGCATCTTAATATTCGGGAAGACGGAACCCGGTATAGGGCTGAAAGGATTTGGGTACCAAAATTTGGATATATGAGAGAAATGGTACTTAGAGAAGCTCATAAAACCAGATACTCAATACATCCTGGAACGGGGAAGATGTACAAGGATCTCAAGAAACATTTTTGGTGGTCGTGTATGAAAGCCGATGTTGCTAAATACGTAGGAGAATGTTTGACGTGTTCTAAGGTCAAAGCTGAGCATCAGAAACCATCAGGTCTACTTCAACAACCCGAAATCCCGGAATGGAAATGGGAAAACATTACCATGGATTTCATCACTAAATTGCCAAGGACTGCAAGTGGTTTTGATACTATTTGGGTAATAGTTGATCGTCTCACCAAATCAGCACACTTCCTGCCAATAAGAGAAGATGACAAGATGGAGAAGTTAGCACGACTGTATTTGAAAGAAGTCATCTCCAGACATGGAATACCAATCTCTATTATCTCTGATAGGGATGGCAGATTTATTTCAAGATTCTGGCAGACATTACAGCAAGCATTAGGAACTCGTCTAGACATGAGTACTGCTTATCATCCACAAACTGATGGGCAAAGCGAAAGGACGATACAAACGCTTGAAGACATGCTACGAGTATGTGTTATTGATTTCGAAAACAGTTGGGATCGACATCTACCGTTAGCAGAATTTTCCTATAACAACAGCTACCATTCAAGCATTAAGATGGTGCCGTTTGAAGCACTTTATGGTAGAAAGTGCAGGTCTCCGATTTGTTGGAGTGAAGTGGGGGATAGATAGATTACGAGTCCGGAGATTATACAAGAAACTACCGAGAAGATCATCCAAATTTAACAACGGTTGAAAACCGCCCAAAGTCGACAAAAGAGCTGCGCTGACATTAAAAGAAAAGATATAGAATTTGAAATTGGAGAGATGGTCATGCTTAAAGTTGCACCTTGGAAAGGCGTTGTTCGATTTGGTAAACGAGGGAAATTAAATCCAAGGTATATTGGACCATTCAAGATTATTGATCGTGTCGGACCAGTAGCTTACCGACTTGAGTTACCTCAACAACTCGCGGCTGTACATAACACTTTCCAAGTCTCGAATTTGAAGAAATGTTTTGCTAAAGAAGATCTCACTATTCCGTTAGATGAAATCTAAATCAACGAAAAACTTCAATTCATCGAAGAACCCGTCGAAATAATGGATCGTGAGGTTAAAAGACTTAAGCAAAACAAGATACCAATTGTTAAGGTTCGATGGAATGCTCGTAGAGGACCCGAGTTCACCTGGAAGCATGAAGATCACATGAAAAAGAAATACCCGCATCTATTTCCAGAAGATTCGTCAACACCTTCAACAGCTTAAAATTTCGGGACGAAATTTATTTAACGGGTAGGTACTGTAGTGACTCGAACTTTTCCATGTTTATATATATTAATTGAGATTGATATTTACATGATTAAAGGTTTCCAACATGTTAAGCAATCAAACTTGTTAAGACTTGATTAATTGAAATATGTTTCATATAGACAATTGACCACCCAAGTTGACCGGCGATTCACGAACGTTAAAACTTGTAAAAACGACATGACGATATATATATGGATATACATATGGTTAACATGAGATTATGATAAGTAAGTATCTCCATAAGTATATTAACAATGAGGTATATACATATAAACAAGACTACTAACTTAAGGATTTCGAAACGAGACATATATGTAACGATTATCGTTGTAACGACATTTAAATGTATATATATCATATTAAGATATATTAATATATCATAATATCATGATAATATAATAATTTAACATCTCATTAGATATAATAAACAATGGGTTAACAACATTAATTGAGATCGTTAACTTAAAGGTTTCAAAACAACACTTACATGTAACGACTAACGATGACTTAACGACTCAGTTAAAATGTATATACATGTAGTGTATTTAGATGTATTAAAATACTTTTGGAAGACTTCAAGACATATATCAAAACACTCATACTTAACGAAAATGGTTACAGTTACTTTCCCATTCTTTTCTTTCATCAAGAATTCTAGTCGTATTCTTACCCGTATTATACACAGCTTCAAAACGTACTTACTATGGGTATATACCAATAGGAACTATCATGGGATTCCACTCTTGATTATGTCATGTTTGACTAATCAATTTTAACTTCTACCATGAGCTAGTCAACTAACTAGATCTCCTTTTAACCCCACTCACCACTCACCAATTACCACTCATCATTCACTCCATTTCACTTCCAATTCTCTTTCTAATTCTCTCTCAACACACACACACTATTATGAACGTATTTTTCCAGTAGTTAATCATCATCTTCATCAAAAATCACTTCAAGAATCAAGCTATAATCATCATAGGAAGAACACTTCAAGAACACTTCAAAAATCCCTTCAAGTTTACTAATTTACTTCCAAGCTTTCTAATTCATTCCAAGTAATCATCTAAGATCAAGAAACCTTTGTTATATACAGTAGGTTATCTTTCTTATTCAAGGTAATATTCATATTCAAACTTTGATTCAATTTCTATAACTATAAACTATCTTAATTCGAGTAAACATCTTACTTGAACTTGTTTTTGTGTCATGATCCTACTTCAAGAACTTTCAAGCCATCCAAGATCCTTTGAAGCTAGATCATTTCTTGTCACTTGCAGTAGGTTTAACTACTAAACTTGAGGTAGTAATGATGTTCATAACATCATTCGATTCATATATATAAAACTATCTTATTCGAAGGTTTAAACTCGTAATCACTAGAATATAGTTTAGTTAATTCTAAACTTGTTCGCAAAAAAAGTTAATCCTTCTAACTTGACTTTTAAAATTAACTAAACACATGTTCTATATCTATATGATATGCTAACTTAATGATTTAAAACCTGGAAACACGAAAAACACCGTAAAACCGGATTTACGCCGTCGTAGTAACACCGCGGGCTGTTTTGGGTTAGTTAATTAAAAACTATGATAAATTTTGATTTAAAAGTTGTTATTCTGAGAAAATGATTTTTATTATGAACATGAAACTATATCCAAAAATTATGGTTAAACTCAAAGTGGAAGTATGTTTTCTAAAATAGTCATCTAGACGTCGTTCTTTCGACTGAAATGACTACCTTTACAAAAACGACTTGTAACTTATTTTTCCGACAATAAACCTATAATTTTTCTGTTTAGATTCATAAAATAGAGCTCAATATGAAACCATAGCAATTTGATTCACTCAAAACGGATTTAAAATGAAGAAGTTATGGGTAAAACAAGATTGGATAATTTTTCTCATTTTAGCTACGTGAAAATTGGTAACAAATCTATTCCAACCATAACTTAATCAACTTGTATTGTATATTATGTAATCTTGAGATACCCTAGACACGTATACAATGTTTCAACCTATCATGTCGACACATCTATATATATTTCGGAACAACCATAGACACTCTATATGTGAATGTTGGAGTTAGCTATACAGGGTTGAGGTTGATTCCAAAATATATATAGTTTGAGTTGTGATCAATACTGAGATACGTATACACTGGGTCGTGGATTGATTCAAGATAATATTTATCGATTTATTTCTGTACATCTAACTGTGGACAACTAGTTGTAGGTTACTAACGAGGACAGCTGACTTAATAAACTTAAAACATCAAAATATATTAAAAGTGTTGTAAATATATTTTGAACATACTTTAATATATATGTATATATTGTTATAGGTTCGTGAATCAACAGTGGCCAAGTCTTACTTCTCGACGAAGTAAAAATCTGTGAAAGTGAGTTATAGTCCCACTTTTAAAATCTAATATTTTGGGATGAGAATACATGCAGGTTTTATAAATGATTTACAAAATAGACACAAGTACGTGAAACGACATTCTATGGTTGAATTATCAAAATTGAATATGCCCCTTTTTATTAAGTCTGGTAATCTAAGAATTAGGGAACAGACACCCTAATTGACGCGAATCCTAAAGATAGATCTATTGGGCCTAACAAGCCCCATCCAAAGTACCGGATGCTTTAGTACTTCGAAATTTATATCATATCCGAAGGGTGTCCCGGAATGATGGGGATATTCTTATATATGCATCTTGTTAATGTCGGTTACCAGGTGTTCACCATATGAATGATTTTTATCTCTATGTATGGGATGTGTATTGAAATATGAAATCTTGTGGTCTATTGTTACGATTTGATATATATAGGTTAAACCTATAACTCACCAACATTTTTGTTGACGTTTAAAGCATGTTTATTCTCAGGTGAATATTAAGAGCTTCCGCTGTTGCATACTAAAATAAGGACAAGATTTGGAGTCCATGTTTGTATGATATTGTGTAAAAACTGTATTCAAGAAACTGATTTCGATGTAACATATTTGTATTGTAAACCATTATGTAATGGTCGTGTGTAAACAGGATATTTTAGATTATCATTATTTGATAATCTACGTAAAGCTTTTTAAACCTTTATTTATGAAATAAAGGTTATGGTTTGTTTTAAAAATGAATGCAGTGTTTGAAAAACGTCTCATATAGAGGTCAAAACCTCGCAACGAAATCAATTAATATGGAACGTTTTTAATCAATAAGAACGGGACATTTCAGGCGCACTCTACTATTCATCGACTTTTTGACTTGTTTTCGATCTCTGAGTAGTATCATCCAAAATCTTCCATATTTCTTCAATTACACAATGATTCTAACTATTTTACAATAAAATGGAATACAAAAGAAAATACTATGTTTACACACGAAATAAACAACGATAGAACTTGATATTGCGACTAAAGATATGTCTAATTTGAGCAATATCATTTATACTCTAGTTCCAGTGGAAGGTGATAGGCTTTTCTATAGATCATACGTTAGGGTGTAGTTCCTAGAGGATTTTTGTAAGCAGTCCAGAATGCCCATAGAGCATCGTCTAGTTTCTATGCCCATTTATTTCCATAATGGCCGATGGTGCGTTCTTGGATTCTTTTAAGTGCTCTGTTGGTGACCTCTGCTTATCTGTTAGTCTGCGGATGATAGGCAGTGGACATTTTGTGGGTAACTCCGTATTGTTGCATCACCTTCATAAATTGGGTATTGCAGAAGTGTGTGTCTCTATCACTAATTATAGCGCGGGGAGCTCCAAATCGGCAGAAGAGTCTCTTCAGGAAGTTGGTGACGACCTTGGCATCATTGGTTGGAAATGCTTGGGCTTTGACCCATCTGGAGACGTAATCTACTGCTACGAGGACATATTCTTTCCCATTAGACTTCGGGAATGGCCCCATAAAGTCTGATCCCTATATATCGAAGATCTCGCAAGCCTGGATATTAGTCTGAGGCATCTCATTCTTCACAGAGATAATACCTTGCCTTTGGCATGCGTCGTAACGCTTTACAAGCTCTTGCGCATCTCGAAATATAGACGGCCAGTAAAATCCTGATTTGTAGACTTTTCTTGCGGTTAAGTTTGCTCCATCATGACCTCTAGGTGGTCCGTGGTGACATTGATGAAGAATCCCTGCTGCTTGTTTTTCATCTACACACCTCCTGATTATCTGATCAGGCTAAATTCTAAACAAGTATGGGTCTTCCCAATAGTAGTACTTGGCATCCCTGAAGAACTCCCTTCTTCGGGATGTGCTCATTCTCTTTTGTACTACTCCAGCAATTAGGTAGTTGGCTATGTTAGCATACCAAAGAGTATCAGTGAATTGTGATCCTATGTAAGCTTGTCCTAAGCTCATAAGCCGTTCTTCCGGAAATTTATCTCTGATATCTTGTTCAGCAAGTTGTTCCATCACTGGGTTCTCCAAACGACTAAGATGGTCTGCTATGACGTTCTCTGCTCCTTTCTTATCTTTGATTTCAATGTCGAATTCTTGAAGGAGTATGATCCATCGTAGGAGTCTTGGTTTAGCGTCTTGCTTAGTGAATAGATATTTAAGGGCTGAATGATCGGTATAAACCGTAATTTTGGACAAGATGAGATAGGAACGAAATTCATCGAAGGCAAATACTACTGCTAGCAGCTCCTTTTCCGTGGTGGTGTAATTCTCTTGAGCTCCGGTTAAGGTTTTGCTGGCGTAATAGATTGGATGAAAGTGTTTATCTTTCCGTTGTCCGAGTACAGCTCCAACTGCGAAGTCACTCGCATCACACATGATCTCGAATGGTAAACTCCAATCAGGAGCTATCATGATAGGTGCATGTGTTAGCTGTTCCTTCAGATAGTTGAATGCTTTAATACATTCTTCATTAAAGACAAACGGAACTTCCTTTCCAAGGAGATGAGTGATAGGTCTTGTGACCTATGAGATATCTTTAATGAAACGTCGGTAGAAACCAGTGTGTCCAAGGAAACTCCTTACCGCTTTTACTGTAATAGGCTCTGAAAGTTTAGTTATGGTCTTAATCTTAGCCTTATCAACTTCTATTCCTGATTTTGAAATCTTATGTCCTAAAACTATCCCTTCTTTAACCATGAAGTGACATTTCTCCCAATTCAGAACTAAATTCAAATCTTCACACCGGGTGAACATCTTTTCAAGGTTGGAAAGACACGAATCAAAGGTGCTACCAAAGACCGAGAAGTCGTGCATGAAGACTTCCATACAACGTTCAATCATATCGTGGAATATTGCTACCATGCATCGCTGGAATGTAGCTGGTGCATTACTTAACCCAAAGGGCATGCGTTGATAGGCAAATGTTCCATAAGGACAGGTGAAGTTTGTCTTCTCTTGGTCCTTTGGATCGAGGGGATCTGAAAGTATCCGGAAAAACCGTCAAGGAAAAAATAGTACTCGTTTCCAGATAGACGTTCCAACATTTGATCGATGAAAGGTAACGGGAAATGATCTTTTCGTGTTGCATCGTTTTGTTTATGATAATCTATACAAACCCTCCAACAGGTGACCTCCCGTGTTGAAATGAGTTCATTATTCTCATTTTGAATTACGGTCGTCCCGCCCTTCTTGGGTACCACTTGAACAAGGCTGACCCATGGTGAATCGAAAATGGGATAGATCAGACCGGCATCCAGAAGTTTGATTACTTCTTTCTTGACGACTTCTTGAATCATAGGGTTGACCCTTCTTTACCTCTAAACTGACGGTTTGAAATCATCTTCCATGAAGATCTAGTGGGTGCAATAGTTGTAGCTGATTCCTTTTATGTCGGAGATCTTCCAAGCAATTGCCTTCTTATGTGATTTCAAAACTTGAATCAATTTCGCCTTCTCTTGTGGCGTGAGGTCTTTCGAGATGATTACGGGGAGTTTCGATTCTCCTTCTAAGAATGCATACTCCAGATTGTTGGGTAACTTCTTCAATTCCAATTCTGGAGGTTCCTCGATAGATGGCTTCATTCTAGCTATTTCCTTTCGGCCTAACGAGTCATATCTCTCCTGGAATTCTGATTCTTCTTCAATAGCGATCACTGATGCTATATGTTCTTTGTTCTTGGAATTGGTCATTCTTAATGCTTCCTCTTCAGAAACATCTTCCTTAGTTTTTAAGGTTAGTTCAGCAATTTCAACATAGTCCTCTTTTAACTGGGGTTCCTGAAATACCAGAATGAAATATGTTTCTTCATTCGGTCTTCTCCTTAACAGAGGTAGGGGAATGCCTTGTCCTAGTGGTGCTATCTGGATAGTCTTGCCAAGAAAATTACTTTCAGAGAGGGGAGATTTATGTTAACTAAGGTTCACAGCTGAATGGATGTCGAGATTTTCTTCAGTAGGTGTAAAGAACAGATCCTTAGAAATTTGATCTTGACTACATATAGCCATGGTTTCTTCCATGTATTCGTTGACAAGTTCTTGAAAAGAATCAGTGAGATTTAGATCTTCTTCACGAGGATGGTTCTTGAGACGGTCAACATTGAATGTGACTTCTTCACTTCCTACTCTTAATTTCAATGATTTCTCGTGTACATCAATTACGACCTTGGCAGTATTTAGGAATGGTCTACCAAGTATGAGTGCGACCATTATGTCTTCCTCAATATCTATATTGACGAAATCAACGGGAAATGCGAATTTTATCCACTCTGACTAGGACATCTTCAGCTATTCCTCGAGGAATCTTAACTTATCTGTTCGCGAGTTGGATAGTCATTCTGGTAGGCCTTAAGTCATTTAATCCTAGTTTTTTTGAATAATGAATATGGCATTAGGTTTACACTAACTCCTAAGTCTGCTAATGCTTTGCTACTTTGGAAATCTTGCAAGTAGCAAGGTACCGTAAATCTTCCTGTATCTCCTAACTTAGGGGAAATACCATGTTGTAATACTAATGAGCATTCTTTACTTAAGAGCAAGTTAACTATCTCTCTTAATCTTTCTTTGTTTCAAAGTAGTTCTTTGAAAATTTTAGCGCAGTTTGGCATTTCTACTAAAGCATCTACTAGTCGTACATTCAAATGCAGATTCTTGATAATATCCCAATACTTAGCGATCTGCGCTTCCTGTTTTTCCTTCCTATGCCTACCTGGGAAATGTATGCGGGTGCGCGGAATAATTTCTGGGCCTTAGGAGGGATAGGTTCCGGTGGATTGACAACAGGGTCAATTAACACGGGTTCCTTATCGAAAAAATCTTGTATGAGTATATTAACAGTTGTTTTCTTCCCACCTCTAGTGATTACTAGGGCATCAAACTCACTACACTATATATCAACTTTAGTGGTTAAACGTTTGAGCGTAAGCTGAAAATTGGTTATTAATTCTTCAAAAGTCTTTATCAAAGTATCGAACTTATTTTGACATTCTATGACTTGAAGGTTTATCATGTATTGCTTTTTTTATAAATTCAACTAAAATTTCCTTAGAGTGGAGAGTAGGTTTGTGTAATGGGAAGATTATATTATGGTCCGAGCTATTTTGTTGTTTATGTGCCCATCTAGGGTAAGGATACCTCAGATTGGTTCTAGTAGCATCAGAGTTTTTAAGAATTGGTAAACTTTGAAGAGTGAGGGTGAGATCTTGTAACCTAGTTTCCAGCATTTTTACCGTATGAGTGAAGACATCATCCTTCTCAGCAACTTCATTGCTCCAATCTTCCTTTAGTGCAGCTATTGTGTCTAAGAGATTCCATGCTTCTTCTGCTGTTTGTGACATGAAATTGCCTTGCGAGGCCATGTCTAGGAGAGACTTATCATCCTTGGTCAAACCATTGTAAAGCATACAGATTATGTCTGCTTGACTTAATGAATGATTGGGACATCTTTTAAGCATCACCTTTATTCTATTCCATGCTAGACACAATGACTCGTTTTCTTTTTGAGAAAAGTTTGTGATGTCATTTCTTAAACAGGTTTGCAGGGAGGGTGGATAGAATTTGTTTAAAATCTTGGTGGCTAGTTCCTCCCATGAATGTATTGAATTCGCGTTAAGTTCGTCAAACCATGCTAAAGCGTGTGTAGACAGAGAATGTTGAAAAAGATGAAGTTTCAAAATGTTTTTTCTTGTTTTCTTCCTTCTTAAAAGAGTCAACCAGACTGACAAATTTGTTTAAGTGAAAGTTTGGATCGTCAGTCGATATCCTTGAAATTTACAGATCATACTGACTAGTTTAATCATATGTGAACTGATTTCAGGAATTCCTTCGGTTCTTAAGGTGATTGGTCCTCATCTTTCCTCTAAGCATGACTTATGCATAGAAGCAAGGGTGTTTGTTGTTCCATATTTAGATTTTCTGTTTAAAAAGACTTAAAAATAACTTTTAGAAAATATTAATTGACTAAAAGGATCGATAATTTAATAAAAACAATTATCCTTGAAATTCGGTCGCTAACCTTATCGGATATTTTAACTGATCGGACTTCTTATGGATTACTTTGTATCTAGGTGGCCAGGCCAACTACGGAGAGGCAGGATCCATTTGGTTCCAATATAATTGGAGACTGTACAGAAAATCTAACAACCAAGTCTGTGTATAATTGTCTTTCTTAGACACCACCAAACAATACTTTTGTCTGTTTAAAATCTTTCTCAATCAAAATATTCGATCCCCGGCAGCGGCGCCAGAAAACTTGTTACTACAATGATATGATCGAAATGGACAGTTTTATTCGTGCGGTGTCGTTAGGTCGCAAGACTTTAGATTCAGTTGATCAAGGTGGCAAACATTGGTTTTGTTTATTTATATTGCGCGGGGCCTAAATTTACTTTTACTTTCTAAGGTGTAGAAGGTGTAAGTTAACCTAGTGTTGTATTTTTTTTTAATAGATTAACGAATTGAAAATCAAGTGGATAATTGTCTTTTATTTAAATTACCTAGATAAAGGATAGTAGTTGGTTTAAGCTAATGGTCATAAGTGAGGAAGAAGTAAATAAAGTGGAAAGATATCCGGAGTATGCAGATCAGGGAAATGTTGACCAAGATATTACTTTTGGGTTAGGGAAAGGTAATTATGCTTTTGTTTAAGGCTATGTTTGGAATAATGTAGATCTGGTTGGATAAGCCAATTACACAGGCCTACTTATCTCTAAACTCTCAGAGTTCTCTTTGAGCAGTGAAAAGTATGTCATTTGGTTGTATAATTGAAAGGTAGCTATACCTTGGAGGTTATCCTCAGTAAAGTACTAGGTTTATTAGTAAGTTAAGCTCTAATCCTATCCCTCGTTATCAGTTTAGTTAACTGAATAACAAGGTACCGTGTTGATTAAACACTGATCACAAATGAAAGGAGTCCATCGGTTTAAGTCGGCAAAACCTTAAATGGAAACTAACAACCATTTCATCATACTAATGAGATCATATCAGTTCAAACGTTATAAAGTTGATATACTGAAAGTAAAGCAGATAGAAACCTAGTAGATACCTAGACAGTTGATATGACTTAGTCCTAAGGCAACAATCAAAAAAGAACATGCAATAGGCTTGGTTCATACAGTAAAGGCACTAACTAGATCTTAACAGCTCCTAAGAGGTCTCTTTGGAATAGTCAATAGGCATACTAGGCCATTCATGTCTCAATTCCTATGTTCCGTGTCCTAAAAGCGCGTTAAATGCCTCTCGGGAACTCCGGCCATACCGAGCTCATAGAATCTTCAGGTACAGTATAACTAGGGGTCTTAATCCTATGAAGTAGCTAAGTTCATATAGGTGGACAAGTCCTGATCACAACCTAGGTTAGTCAATCCTTAAGATGCTAGCATACAAATCTATCAGACTTACTGGTTCAATATTACGAAAGCAATCGTACTAAATTAATATAATTACGCTAAACCAAACTTCTATCATGGCAACATACAGATTAATTAAGCTATCATGGTAATATCGTAACGCATTATTAAACATAAAAAGTAGGAACACATGTTTAATACAAACGACAAGCGTTTCGGATAAAAAACTTGAAAAGGCTGAAGAAATCTGCCCGAGATCGCAGGGACTCGCCGGATATCCTCCGGAAAATAAAAGCTAAGTTAACTACTACTATAACTAACTAAAAGCTTGAAAATATAAAGTGAATTACAAATTGAGTGTATGTTGAAATGGATGTAGAGAGCCCTTTAAATAGACTTGATTTTAGCCAGCAAACAGCTGGCAGGCCGTTTGCTAGGCCCGTTTGCTTGTTTTGCCCGTTTAAGGTGCCCATTTGATCAGGTCGTGTGGCATGCTGTTTGACATACAGGCAAGCCATTTGGCTTGCCTGGTCAGCTGAAATTTACTTGTTCGTAACTTGATTTCTTGTCTTTCACCGTTTTCGCTTTAGAATCTTCGTTTTAGCTCCGTTTTACTTGATTCTTTTTGCATTGCCTTCGTAATTATTTAATATAAACCAACCGAAAAAGCGATAATTTTGCCGACAAAGTTTGAAACTTTATTGATTTAGGGCTTAATATCGAGGGTAAAAACCTGACTTTTTGGCCGATATCATATAGTATACACTACACTTATCCTTTACCCCATAAAATGTATATACTTGTTCGATTGTACAAACAGTTCAAAGTAAACGCACCACAGTTATAGTTGGGTGAGTTTTGTCTAACCTAACGGATACGTCCATCTAAATTATGCTTACCCGAAGGTAATAAAAGTATTCAAGCTAAGGGCTTTGTGAACAATAACTCAATATTTAATAATAAGTACTCGTTTCAAACATTAAAAGCATTTGTAAAAATGTAAAAGTAATCAGCGTGAATTCTCATCCCTGAAAATATGTAAAAAGCGGGACTGTAGACTCACCTTTGAAAAGCTCGGAATGAAAAGTCGGCAAGCAGCTTGTACAGTTTACAGTCAAGTAAAGCTACCTAAGTATACGTATATAGGTTGGTCAACATATATGTCTTATACAATAGTGGTTTCATTGAGTAAGTTGTCCTATTGCTTGACTCGACGCGTTTCTAAGTAAAAGTCAACACATAGTCAACTAGTTCATGCAAGTCAACAAAAGTCAACCAAAGTCAAACAAAAGTCAAACTTAGTCAAAGTAGTCAACTAAAGTCAACCATATCAGTAGGTCATGCAATCTTGGTCAACATGTTGATCCTAAGTCAACTAACATGTTTTAGTTCACAGTTTGTCAAGTACGCATTCACAGTTTATCGTCTAACATAAAGTTCTTGCACAAGTTGCAAACAATGCACATAATTCATAGCACATAAATCATGGTAATATGGGAAAATACATATCTCAACTAGACTCATAAATGTTTCCAAAAATTATATCCAGGGTCTCATACTATGTCTACAAGTCGGGTTTCAGAGAAGGTACAGTTATGGTTTACCAAATCAGTTTCAGACTGCGCACCAATCTCGTAATGGTCATAACCGGAGCTAGGGACATGAAATTAAAGCAAGGTTAGTGGCCGCGGTTCGAAGACAATTCAAATTACCACATATCAAAAGATGAGACATTTTGTTTTAGCCAATTGGTACAGTTTATTCATGCAAATTAGACATTCTGTTTCAGCTCAATTCAGCAGTCACCAAAGCTACGACCTTAGTGTGCACAATGTAGAAGGTTTAAAGGTTTGCAATAAACTATATTTTTATCACATAGCATACAAAGATTCAATTTCCAGAAGATCAAATTCTCAAACCATGCACAACTCAACTTATAGGGCTAAAGGTGCATTCGTAGCAGATTTGGACAGAATACAGGTTACCGTTTTCGTACGCACATTACGCAAGCTATACTAATCCATACAATGCAAGGCCTAGATGAAAAGTTATCTACAACATATGAATTTTCCAGATATGTAAAGACTTAATTCATTATCTCATTTCAAATAGCCTTTAGAATTTATTTTAAGTTACCGACAAATCAGTTTCGTCACGAACTTTCGATTAAGCATAACGTGAGCATTACAATACCAAATAGCATTATATCCTAGTCTAACTTGAGTGTTTTTGAATTCTTTACAAATTTATGATCAGTATATAACTCAATTCCATACACATTTTTCCAGAATTCGAATAAATCACAGATTCATCAACAAAACTTCACTTAATCGTAACTTACGCATACGGTAACGAAAATGTGCAAATCCAAAGCCTAAAATTATTAATTTTTTGAGAGGATTTAAAATATGTAATAATATTTAACATACAATAAAGTCAAGTTTCTGTAATCATGCAAAACATATTCGTGATTAACCCTAATCACATCAAACAATCGAATTAACGCAAGCAATTAACGATAACGCACATAGACTTGAGCAATAGGCCTCTTACACTATTAAACACTAACAAAATCAGATATGTATCAATTAGGGTTTAGAGAAATATACCTTAGATCACTAAATCATTTATACTAACACGTAGCTATCGACGTGAATTGCAACGTTTGTGTTGAAGGTTTAATCTAAAAATCAATTTTTGATGGTGATTGTATGGTGGTGATAGGCGACGGTTGGGAGAGAGGAGGTGGGAAAGAAAATTCGACTGAAAAAAATAAGTGGGAGGGTTTACAATAGTTTAGGGTTAATTAGACTTATATACTTAGGGCCTAATCACAATTTCTACATGGATTAAACACACTAGTGGCCCCAAAAATCAAATTAAAGGGGTGGGTAGGGGGAGGTCAGCTGAATGGGGCCCACATGGTTATCTCGGGCTCGTGTTGTCCAAAAGCGTGTATTCGTGGTCCGTTTCAAGTACCGTTTAAACGTACCGAAGGCCCTGAACGCTAAACCGATCGTTAAAACGCAACCAATCGTTTAATTTATTAAAACGCCAATAAATTAAATATTTTACAAAGTTAATAATTATTAAAATAATTATTAAAAATAAATTCGAGCTTTCGTTACTCGAAAAGTAGTTTTGCAGTTATTCAAACCGTTGCGTTTTTATCGTACTTCATTATCCGAAATAAGTTTATTAATTAATATTTAACCATATTAATTCACGTAACCCTCCAGGGATCAAGTATGCATTTAATACACTTAAACACATATAAATTCAAGTAATCACCGTTAAAACGATTAATAGATAGTTAACAGAAGTGACGGAAAAAGCAGGGTTGTTACATTACCCACCCGTTATTGAAAATTTCGTCCCGAAATTTTAGTGAACGTCCTCTGAGGTAGTTTCTTTCGGAAACAGTTGCGGGTACTTCTGTCTCATTTGATCTTCACGCTCCCACGTAAACTCTTTTCCCCTCAGTGCGTTCCACCGAACCTTAACGATAGGAATGTTACTTCGCTTTAAGCGTTTGACCTCACGGTCCATGATCTCGACAGGTTCCTCAATAAAATGAATTTTGTCATCGATACGCAGTTCCTCTAAAGGAATCATCTAGTTCTCGTCAGCTAGACATTTCTTTAGGTTAGATACATGGAAAGTGCCGTGTATGCCACTGAGCGCTTGTGGCAGTTTCAATCTGTAAGCCACTGGTCCAACTCTTTCAGTTATCTCGAATGGTTTGACATACCTAGGACTCAACTTACCTCGTTTTCCGAATCGTACTACACCCTTCCAGGGTGATACTTTAAGCATGACTTTGTCGCCAACTTGAAATTCTAAGTCTTGCCTTCTAACATCGGCATAACTTTTTTGACGACTCCGAGCCGTTGTTAATCATTCTTGAATCTGTACGATTTTCTCCGTTATCTCCTGAATAATCTCAGGGCCTATTAACTGACTATCCCCCAATTCGCTCCAACACACGGGAGATCTACACCTCCTTCCATACAAAGCTTAAAAAGGTGCCCCTTTAATGCTCGAATGGTAGCGGTTGTTGTATGAGAAATCAGCTAGTGGTAACTACTTATCCCATCACTTTCCGAAATCAATGATACATGCTCGTAAAATGTCCTCTAGAGTTTGAATAGTGCGTTTACTTTGGCCATCGGTCTAGGGTTGATATGCTGTACTCATATCTAAACGAGTCCCCATTGCTTACTGTAATGTTTGCCAGAATCTAGAAGTGAATCTGCTGTCGCGATGGGATATAATGAATACAGGTACCCCATGCCTAGAATGACTTCCTTAATGTAGACTTGAGCCAACTTCTCCATCTTATCAGTTTCCCTTATTGGTAAGTAGTGTGCAGACAGTGAGACGATCCACAACAACCTAAATGGTGTCGTAACCTCCCACAGTTTTCGACAGTTTCATAATGAAGTCCGTTGCAATACATTCTCATTTCCATTGAGGAATCTTTGGTTGAGTCAGTAGCCCTGATGGCTTCTGGTATTCAGCCTTTACCTTAGCGCAAGTCAAGCACTTTCCGACATAGGTAGCAATCTCGGCTTTCAGATTTGGCCACCAATAAAACGCCTTCAAATCTTGGTACATTTTATCTGATCCAGGATGAATTGAGTACCTTGACTTGTATGCTCCCTTAAACACTAGTTCTCTCAATCCACCAAACTTTGGTACCCAGATTCGGTTAGCAAAATATCGTGTTCCATCATCTTTTATGTCGAATTTCTTATCCAACCCTTTGATAAATTCAACATCAACATTCTCTTGTTTCACGGCCTCCAGTTGTGCATCATGGATCTGTGATGTAAGGTTCGTACGTCCAATTATGTTGAGAGGTTTAACCTGAGAGGTTTCTCTCTCTCTCTTTTCTGCTCAAAGCGTCCGCTATAAAATTCACTTTGCCAGGATGGTATTGAAGTTCACAATCGTAATCGTTAAGCAATTCCACCCAACGTCGCTATCTCATGTTGAGCTATTTCAGATCAAATATGTGTTGTAAACTCTTATGATCGGTGAAGATAGTAAACTTGGTTCCATACAAGTAGTGTTTCCACGTTTTGAGTACAAAGACTACAGCTCCTAACTCAAGATCGTGCGTAGTGTAGTTCTGCTCGTGAATCTTTAACTGTCACGATCCATAAGCAATAACCTTGTTTCGTTGTATAAGAACGCAACCAATTCCTTGACGTGAGGCATCACAATAAATAATAAAGTCTTTATTTTCCTAAGGTAGAGACAATATCAGTGCAGTTGTTAGCTTCTCTTTCAACAACTGAAATGCAGTTTCTTGCAGTTTTGACCACTCATACTTCTTGCCTTTATGAGTCAACGTTGTTAATGGTCGGGCAATCTTATAGAATCCTTCAATGAATCTCCTATAGTAACCAGCTAGACCCAGAAATTGTCGGATCTGTATTGGTGTCCTGGGGTTTCCAATTCTTAACCTTCTCAATCTTCGCCAGATCAGGTTATATTCCGTTGGCTCTTACAACATGATCAAGGAATTGTACCTCTTGTAATCAAAAGTCACATTTTGAGAACTTTGTATACAAATGCTCTTCTCTAAGCATAGTCAGTATCGAACGTAAATGCTGCTCGTATTCTTCTTTACTCTTGGAGTACACCAATATATCATCAATGAACACAATGACGAATTTATCAAGGTATGGCTTGTATACACGGTTCATGAGATTCATGAATACTGCTAGTGCGTTCGTCAAACCAAACGGCATCACTGTAAAATCATAATGTCTGTAGCGTGTTCTAAACGCCATCTTCGGTACATCAGCTTCCTTGACCCTCAGCTGGTGATAACAGGATCTCAGATCAATCTTCAAGTAACAACTAGATCCCTGTAGTTGATCGAATAAGTCATCAATCATCAGTAGTGGATACCGATTCTTGATTGTCAACTTGTTCAACTCTCTATAGTCGATACATAATCTCATCGACCCATCCTTCTTCTTAACGAACAAGACCAGAGCTCGAACTATGAACTCCTCGTTTATAAAGTCCATCTGGTTGCACCAGACACGGATCAAAGTATTACAACCCCGATGTTCTTCACCATGGGGAGTTCCTATTTAATGTAGGCACCTTGCTCCTCAGCTCGGCATTCATAGCCAATGATATCGGGCAAAAAGTCACGTTTTTACCCCCCTTATTAAGCCCTAAAACAATAAAGATGAAAACTTTGTCGAAAAATTATCGCTTTTTCAGTTGATTTTGTAGATTAAGTAATTACAAAGGCGATGCAAAAAGAATCAAGTAAAACGGAGCTAAAACGAAGATTCTAAAGCGAAAACGGTGAAAGACAAGAAATCAAGTTACGATCCAGTGAATCAAGGCTGACCAGCACCAGATACGGGCTACCATACGGCCTGCCATACGACCTGCCAGTATGGAGTACGGCCTGCCAAACAGCCCTGCAAACGCCCCCAAGAAACGGCCTGCCAGTCAAACTGCCTGCCAAATCCGGGCCACCAAACGGGCTGCCATACAGCCAGCCAGCCGTATTTTGGCAAAAACTGGTCTATTTAAAAGGCCTTCTCCATCCATTCCAAAACACACTCAACTTGCAATTCAATTTATATTTTCAATCTTTTAGATAGTTTTTAGTAGTAGTTAGCTTAGCTTTTATTTTTCGGAGGATATCCCGGCGAGTCCCTGCTATCTCGAGCTGATTTGTTCGGCCTTTTCAGGTTTTTATTCGAAACGCTTGTCTTTTGTATTAAACATGTGTTCTTACTGTTTATGTTTAATAATGCGTTCCGATATTTCCATGATAGCTTAATTTATCTATATGTTTCCATGATAGAAGTTTGGGTTAGCGTAATTATGTTAATTTAGTACAATTACTGTTATAATTCTGAACTAGGAAGTCTGATAGATTTGTATGCTAGCATCTTAAGGATTGACCAACCTAGGTTGTGATCAGGACTTGTCCACCTATATGAAATTAGCTACCTCATAGGATTAAGACCCCTGGTTATACTGTATCTGAAGATTCTATGAACTCGGTATGGCCGAAGTTCCCGAGAGGCATCTAATGCACTTTTAGGACACAGAACTTAGGAATTGAGACATGAATGACCTAGTATGCCTATTGACTATTCTGAAGAGACCTCTTTGGAGCTGTTAAGATCTAGTTAGTGCCTTTACTGTATGACCTAAGCCTATTGTATGTTCTTGTCTGATTGTTGCCCTAGGTCTTAGTCATATCAACTGTTTAGGTATTCATTAGGTTTCTATCTGCTTTACTATCAATATGTTAACTGTAATGCTGTATAATGTTTGATTTATTGTGATCTCGTTAGTATGATGGAATGGTTGTTAGTTTTCATTTAAGGTTTTGCCAACTTAAACCGACGGACTCCTTCCGTTTGTGATCAGTGTTCAATCAACACGGCACGTTGTTATTCAGTTACCTAAACTGATAACGAGGGTTAGGATTAGAGCTTAACTCACTAATAAACCTAGCACTTTAGTGAGGATAACCTCCGAGGTATTGTTACACTTTAGTTATACGACCAAGTGACATACTTCTCACTGCTCAAAGAGAACTCTGAGAGTTCAGAGACAAGTAGGTCTGTGTAATTGGCTCATCCAACCAGATCTGCATCAATCCAAGCATAGTCTTAACATAAGCATAATTACCTTTCCCTAACCCAATACTGATATCTTGGTCAACATTTCCCTGATCTGCATACTCCGGATATCCTTCCACTTTATTTACTTTTCTGCATTTAGGACCTTTAGCTAAAATCAACTACTATCTTTTATCCAGGTAATTTAACTAAAAGACAATTATCCACTTGATCTTCAATTCGTTAATCAGTATAAAATTCGACACTAGGTTAACTTACACCTTCTACACCTTAGAAAGTAAAAGTAAATTTAGGCCCCGCATAATATAAATAAACGAAGACGTTGTGTGCTACCGAATCGGACATCGTGCGACCTAACGACACCACACAAAAATAAAACCGTCCGTTAGTAGCATATCAGTAGCTCTCTATCTTCTTGGCACCGCTGCCGGGGATCAAATATTTTGAGCGAGAAAGATTTTAAACAGACAAAGTATTGTTTAGTGGTGTCTAAGAAAGAAAATTATACATGGACTTGGTTATTGGATTTTTCGAACAGTCTCCAATTATATTGGAACCAAAAGGATCCTGCCTCTCCATAGTCAGCATGGCCACCTCGATACGAGTAATCTGTAAGAAGTCCTATCAGTTAAGATATTCGATCTGGTTAGCGACCGAATTTCAAGAATAATTGTTTTTATTAAATTATCGTTCCTTTTGGTAAATTAATATTTTCTAAAAGTTACTTTTAAGCCTTTTTAAACAGAAAATCTAAAAAAAAAATGGAACAACAAGACACCATTACTTCTATGCATAAGTCATGCTTAGAGGAAAGAGGAGGACCAATCACCTTAGGAATCGAAGAAATTCCTGAAATTAGTTCACACATGATTAGATTAGTCAGTATGATCTGTAAATTTCAAGGATTACCGACTGACGATCCTAACTTGCATATAAACAAATTTATCAGTCTGGTTTACTCTTTTAAGAAGGAATCAAACGAGGAAAAAATTTTAAAACTTCATCTTTTTCAATATTCACTTTCTACACACGCTTCAGCATGGTTTGACGCACTTAACCCGAATTCAATCCATACATGGGAGGAATTAGCCACTAAATTTCTAAACAAATTTTATCCGCCCTCCCTACGAACCTGTTTAAGGAATGACATCACTAAATTTTCTCAAAAAGAAAATGAGTCATTGTGTCTAGCATGGAATAGAGTAAAGATGATGCTTAAAAGATGTCCGAAACATTCGTTAAGTCGGGCAGACGTAATCTGTATGCTTTACAATGGTTTGACCAAGGATGATAAGTCTCTCCTAGACATGGCCTCGCAAGGAAATTTCATGACTCGAACAGTAGATGAAGCATGGAATCTCTTGGACACAATAGATGCACAACAGGAAAATGGGAAAAATGAAGCTGCTGAGAAGGATGACGTCTTCGCTCATACGGTAAAAATGCTGGAAACTAGGTTACAAGATCTCACCCTCACTCTTCAAAGTTTACCAATTCCTAAAAACTCCGATGCTACTAGAACCAATCTAAGGTATCCTTACCCTAGATGGGCACACAAATAGCAAAATAGCTCGGATCATAATATAATTTTCCCATTGCACAAACCTACTCTCCACTCTAAGGAAATTTCAGTTGAATTTATGTAAAAGCAATACATGATAAACCTTCAAGTCATAGAATCCCAGAACAAGTTCGACACTTTGATAAAGACTTTTGAAGAATTAATCACTAATTTTCAGCTTACGCTTAAACGATTAACCACTAAAATTGATATAGAGTGTAGTGAGTTTGATGCCCTAGTAATTACTAGAGGAGGGAAAGAAACAACTGTCAATATACCCATACAAGATTTTTCCGATAAGGAACCTGTGTCAATTGACCCAGTCGTCAATCCACATGAACCAATCTCTCCTAAGGCCCCAGAAATTATTCCGCGCACCCGCATACCTTTCCCAGGTAGGCTTAGGAAGGAAAAACAAGAAGCACAATTTGCTAAGTATTGGGATATTATTAAGAATTTGCATTTGAATGTTTGTCTAGTTGATGCTTTAGTAGAGATGCCAAACTGCACTAAATTTTTCAAAGAACTGCTTTCAAACAAAGAGAGATTAAGAGAGATAGTTAGCTTGCCCTTAAGTGAAGAATGCTCGTTAGTGTTACAGCATGGAATTCCCCCTAAGTTAGGAGATACAAGAAGATTTACGGTACCTTTCTAACTGCAAGATGGCCAAATTAGCAATGCGTTAGCAGACTTAGGAGCCTGTGTAAACCTAATGCCCTATTCATTATTCAAGAAGCTAGGATTAAATGACTTAAGGCCAACCAAAATGACTATCCAACTCGCGAACAGATCAGTTAAGATTCCTCGGGGAATAGCTGAAGATGTCTTAGTTAGAGTGGATAAGTTCTCGTTTCCCTTCGATTTCGTCATTATGGATATTGAGGAAGACACCAAGGTCCCACTCATTCTTGGCATACCATTCCTGAATACTGTCAAGGCCGTAATTGACGTTCACAAGAAATCTCTGAATTTAAGGGTTGGAGGAGAAGAAATCACATTCAATGTTGATCGCCTCATGAACCATCCTAAGGAAGAAGATGTGAATCTCTCTGATTCTTTTCAAGAACTCGTCAACGAATACCTGGAAGAGACAATGGCTATATGCAGTCAAGATTAAATTTCTAAGGATCTGTTCTTTACACCTCCTAAAGGAAATCTCGACAACCATTCCGCCATAGACCTTAGTCAACACAAATCTCCCTTCTCTGAAAGTAACTTTCTTGGGAATACTATTCAAATAGCACCACTAGGACAAGGCATTCCTTTACCTCTATTTAGGAGAAGACCGAATGAAGAGACATATTTCATTCCAGTATATCTAGAACCCCAGTCAAGGGAGGACTGTGAGGAATTTCCTGAACCTACCTTCGAAACTAAAGAAGATGTTTCTGAAGAGGAAGCATTAAGAAGGACAATTTCCAGAAATGAAGAACAGATAGCATCAGTGACCGCTACTGAAGAATCAGAATTCCAGGAGAAGTACAACTCGTTAGACCAAAAAGAGATAGCTAGGATGAAGCCATCTATCGAGGAGCCTCCGAAGTTGGAATTGAAGAAGTTACCCGACAATCTGGAGTATGCATTCTTAGAAGGAGAATCACAACTCCCTGTGATCATATTAAAAGACCTCACACCATAAGAGAAGGCGAAATTGATTCAAGTTTTGAAATCACATAAGAAGGCAATTGCTTGGAAGATCTTCGACATCAAAGGAATCAGCCCCAACTATTGCAACCACAAGATCTTCATGGAAGATGATTTCAAACCTTCAGTTCAGAGGCAAAGAAGGGTCAACCTTATGATTCAAGAAGTCATCAAGAAAGAAGTAATCAAACTTCTGGATGCTGGTCTGATCTATCCAATCTCTTATTCAAAATGGGTTAGTCCAGTTTAAGTGGTACCCAAAAAGGGAGGGACAACCGTAATTCAAAATGAGAATAATGAGCTTATTCCAACTCGAGAAGTCACCGGTTGGAGGGTTTGCATAGACTATCGTAAACTAAATGATGCAATCAGGAAGGATCATTTTCCATTACCTTTCATCGATCAAATGTTGGAACGTCTATCAGGAAATGAATACTACTGTTTCCTAGACAGTTTTTCTGGCAACTTTCAAATTCCCTTCTATCCAAAGGACCAAGAGAAAACAACCTTTACCTGTCCTTATGGAACATTTGCTTATCAACGTATGCCCTTTGGGTTATGCAATGCACCAGCTACATTTCAGCGATGCATGGCAGCAATATTCCACGACATGATTGAATGTGTATGGAAGTCTTCATGGACGACTTCTCAGTCTTTGGTAGTACCTTTGATTTGTGCCTTTCAAACCTTGACAAGATGCTCACCCGGTGTGAAGAGTCAAATTTAGTTCTGAATTGGGAAAAAGTCACTTCATGGTAAAAGAAGGGATAGTTTTAGGACATAAGATCTCGAAAGTAGGAATAGAAGTTGATAAGTCTAAGATTGAGACCATTACTAAACTTCCAGAACCTACCACAGTAAGAGCGGTAAGGAGTTTCCTAGGACACGCCGGTTTCTACTGACGCTTCATTAAGGATTTTTCAAAGGTCACACGACCTCTCACTCATCTCCTAGGAAAGGAAGTCCCGTTTGTCTTCAATGAAGAATGTCAAAAAGTATTTAACTATCTGAAAGAGCAGCTAACACATGCGCCCATCATGATAGCTCCTGATTGGAGTCTACCCTTTGAGATCATGTGTGATGCAAGTGATTTTGTAGTTGGATCAGTGCTTGGACAACAGGTAGATAAACACTTTCATCCAATCTATTACGCAAGCAAAACCTTAACCAGAGCTCAAGAGAATTACACTACCACGGAGAAGGAGCTGCTAGCTGTAGTATTCGCCTTCGACAAATTTCGTTCCTACATCATTCTGTCCAAGACTACAGTCTACAGATCATTCAGCCCTCAAATATCTGTTCACAAAGCAAGACGCGAAGCCAAGACTCATACGATGGATCTTACTCCTTCAAGAATTCGACATTGAGATTAAAGACAAGAAAGGAGCAGAGAACGTCACAGCAGATCATCTTAGTCATTTGGAGAAACACTGATGGAAAAACTTGCAGAACAAGATATCAGAGATAAATTTCCGGAAGAACAGCTTATGAGTTTAGGACAAACTCACATAGGATCACAGTTTACGGACACTCCTTGGTATGCCGACATGGCCAACTACTTAGTTGCCAGAGTAGTACAAAAGGGGATGAATACCTCCCAAAGAAGGAAGTTCTTCAGGGATGCCAAGTACTACTACTGGGAAGATCCCTACCTGTTTAGAATTTGCCCTGATCAGATAATCAGGAGGTGCGTAGATGAAAAGCAAGCAGCAGGGATTCTTCACCAATGTCACCATGGACCAACTGGAGGTCATCATGGAGCAAATTTAACCGCGAGAAAAGTCTACGAATCAGGATTTTATTGGCCGTCTATATTTCGAGATACGCAAGAGCTTGTAAATCGTTACGACGCATGCCAAAGGCAAGGCATTATCTTTAATGACCTCCCAATAGGGTCTGGAAGGAACGTCACTAATATCAAAATATGCCAACATATTATAATACGAGAACAATTCTAAATGATAAAATAATTAAGCTTTATTGAGTACGCAGCAGAAAATGAAATGTCGTTATAATAATGGAAATTACAATAAAGTAATTGTTTCAAATGCAAGAGTAATAAATGCGATAGTTCTTGATCCTAATTTCAAGTAGCATCACATAAGCAGAAGATAAGTATACCTGATCAAACAGCACCTGAGACAAAACATGCTAAAGTGTCAACCAAAAAGGTTGAGTGAAGTTCATAGGTTTAACAAAAGTAGGAATAGTTGTTTTTAGACCACAAGATTTAGTTTGTAAAGTTGATCTCCCGCAGGATCAAAAAGTTATGCCAAAGCGTGATATTTAGACTAAACGTTCAAGTTTGCCCCATGACAAGTTGTGTCTGTCCTTGTCGGTTTAAATTTCATTATCAAGTAATACAAAGACTTAGTCAAATGTATCGGGGACATTACTCTCGATAGGCCTACCCCCAATAATTAAGCATGCCGCAGCAATTAAAAATATCACTATAGGGACTTACTCGGACATAGCCAGGTATAGCATAGTTTAACAGTTTGGTACTTATGTCTAAAGTGTAAAAAGTAAAAATAGCATGTGTCTCACCCCAAAAGTAAGTAAGTTTGCTAGCAATAAAGGGGGGCTATGAATTCACCTTATTAAGTAGAGTGAGAGAGTTATTCCTCGGAAACAGAAAGTTGGACGAGTGAGCAGGAAAGTCAACCTATGACATTTAAGAGTAGTTAAGTGTTTTGCCCATGTTTAAGTTTAAGTATGTGTTTAAGTATAGTTTTCTTCACTAAGTTTCTATTCTTAGTAAGTTTCTATTTTTAGAAAGTTTCCATTTTTAGAAAGTTTCCTATTTTAGTAGGTTCCCTATTTTAGTAAGTTTCTATACTTAGAAAGTTTCTACTTAAAGAGTGTTTTCCATTTTAGGATACTTGTCGTATTAGATAAGCTTCCAATCACCGCTTTCCCTTCGAATGGCCATTTCAGGCCTAGGGGCTTGAGCTATAGGACCCTTTAAATCGAAAATCCAAACCCTTCCGCCTAGAGTTTCGTAGAAACCATTCGTACAGAAAGTTCAAAGATCTATACATCTCTAATACATATCCCAAAATGTCTTTACGTGTTATAATATAAGTAGTAGGTTATAGGTGTTAATAATAGTAAAAGTGTATATATGTTAATTAATAGTATAAGTAGTATTAGGGTTTCATTAATTAGGGTTAGTTAATTAAAGTGGTATTTTAATGATTAGGGTTTGATATAAATGACTAGGGTTTAATTAATGTCCTAGGGTTTAGGTTTAATAAATTAGGTTTAGGTTAAAGTTAATTTAGAGTTTTAATAATATATGTACAATATATGTGTCGTGTATATATATTGGAAATTTATTTAGACAAGATAACTTTAAAATATAAATTTATTAATTTAATACGTCTAATAGTTATCTTATTAAGTAAGTTAATGATTTTTATAAAAATTTATGAAAAAGTTCGGATTTATTTTATATGGAAACTTCAAAAATTGTTTTAACCATACCTAACTCAATTTTAATCCAAATCGCATGATATTTATATGCATTTTGATTGGTTTTGAAAGGGGAATCCAAATATGAACTCAAAATAAGAGAAAAAACTTTTTCAGTTTTTGAAAAATTAGTGTTCTAATAAATACGAATTTAGTCATACTTAAAACAAGGTTAGCAAGCTTAATAACTAAAGATACTTGGTATACTCTAATTAATTTTAATAAATGACTATATATTCAATTAATGAGATTTGATTAGGTTTAAATAAATTAGGGTTAGATATTTAGGGTTTGTAGATCATACATTATATATATATATATATATATATATATATATATATATATATAATATATATATATATATATATATATATATATATATATATATATATATATATATATATATATATATATATATATATATATTGTAATCGACATATATGTATGTATATGTATATTTATTATTTTTTTACATGAACAATATAATTGTATATAATTATGAATATAACATGAATTGAAAGTAAACTTTAAGAGTTTTGGATCTAGGGTGTGTACAAAACCATCGTATACGAACCATCAACAACAGGATCATTACAAGGTCAAACACTATATGCGTTTTCAAAACAAGTTTGCATTCATGATAAAAGGTGACATCATAACCAACGTCAATTGTTTTACAACCAAAAGTATGCTTCTATGAACGGAAGCAAGTAATAATCGTATGTGACCCTTAGGTCGTTACAAATCATTGTTCAACAGTAATAAAGTTTGAATGTAAGATAAAATGTTTCATGCGGTGACAACTCTAACAAGCGCAGCGAGTGTCTACAAGGCATGACCAGTACAACAGCGAAAGTGGCTAACCTTAAGCACCTGAGAAAAACATGCTTAAAAACATCAACACAAAGGTTGGTGAGCTATAGTTTAAGTATAACAGTAATGTAATGTAGGCCACGAGATTTCAGTGCTACAAAGAGCATTTCAAAATAGTATGTAAATTATATGTTTAACCGTGGGCACTTGGTAACTAACTTAACGTTTATAACCCCCTGAAAGTACACTTGGCGAGTGCGTATGTTTACGAAGTATTAAACACCCGTTAAATGCTAGCGCTACTAGCCCGAGTGGGGTTGTCAAACCCTATGGATCCATATCTAAGATTCGCGTTCACCGGTTCAAAGACCAATGACTAAACGTTACCGAGCTAAGGGGAAAGTTTATGACGTTGTATAACCCACACATATATCAAGTTTAAGTACTCGTGCCTAGTATGTAAAACGTAAAATGCGCATGTATTCTTAGTTTCCGAAATAGTTAAAGTAAAAAAAGGATGCTATAACTCACAGTGGAAAAGTAGTAGTAAGTTGACTCGGGAAAAGTAAGCAAGTATGTAGGTCCGAAAAGTCCTCAACCTAAGTCAAAAGTTACTAAGTCAGTAAATCGTCCCAATAGGTTTAAATATATGTAAATTAGGTCTTAAGGGTCATCATCATTCATCATTAAACAAAAAGTATAAAGTAAGTTTCATCTTAGAAAAGAGTTTAAAACAAAGGCTGATTTGATCAGTCACCACGGCCTCTATACCTACTGAAATAAGGTGAGACCAGTGGCCATGGCTCCATATATAAGTCCTTTAGTTGCTGTAAAAATTCCAGAACCAAACTCGTCTTCGTTTGACCGTGGCGATGGTTTAAGTGCGAGTAGGTCAGAATTTTCAGCACAACGTTAAAAGGACATAGTGACGTTCGGAGGACCATAGATCCTAAACCATAACTCGGATTAAGACGAGTCTTAAATGAATAGTCATCTACACAAACTGAGAAAACTGAAAATCAACTTTACAGAAGCCCAGTAGGTCTGATCAGATACAGAAAACAGAAAGATAAAGTGCTCCGGTGGGTTCTTGGTGCTTGATGTTCATCACGGTTCTCATCCTTGATGCTTGTAGCTTCAAGTGTACAACTCGTTGATGGGTTTACATCATATTCACCAAGTTTTGACCATCATAACACTAATGCAAGTCTAAGATATGTAGCACAACTCAATTAAGTGTTGTAAGTAGTTTGATGAACCAAAGTTACATCAAGATCTTAGATTTATCACATACATGAGTTATAAAAGTAATATTGAACTACAAACTTGAAAGTAAACTAACTAATCAAGATCTTAAGTTGTAGAACATAGTTCTTAGTTAGATCTTGAAGATCCAAGACCCAAAAGTCTAGATCTAAAGTTATTAAGTTAAATCCTAAGTTATAAGACATAAATCTTTACTTTCATGAAACCATAAGTTATGAAACTTAGATTTTCATCTTGTAAAGTGTATGTAAGCTTATGAGCTCTTGATTATGACAAAATAAGTAGACCATAAGCTATAGAAACTTAGATCTTTTATAAGTATGTGAAGTTTTAACTAGAAAGTTAAACTTCCATGTTCTTGAACTTATAAAGTTAGCTTTTAGTTTTAAGAAGTATGAGATCAAGATTAACTTGTAATACTTGACCATTATACCAAAATCACGAATTTAAATGTGCATAATATGAAGAAATAAACTAAATAAACAAGTAACAAGTTCATGGTTGTGCCTACTTTTAAAGATTCAAGCCAAGGCTTTGATCTTTAAGAAAGTAAACTTTAAGTTTACAACATGAACTTCAAGTATGATTTTACAACATGAACTTTCTTTCTTTAAAAACCTTAAGTGTTAAACCATGAACTAGTAAGTTTTGGTTCTTGTGTGTTCTTGTAAATACAAGATAATATGAAGAATTAAACTAGAAAGTTTGATTCTTGTACTAGTAAGTAAACAACAACAAGAACAAGTAACAAACAAGTAAAAGAATGATGATCATGATGAGTGCTTTAGGTGGCGGTTTTTGATGAAGAAAAAGGAGAAGAAAAGTCTCATGTTACTTACAATATTTGAGAGCAAATGAGAGAAAAGGAGAAGTATGTTTGTGTGTGTGAAAAGTGAAATGAGAACAAATGAAGAATACAAGTGATAAGTAATAAAAAAAAATTTTGAACACTCCCTTTGCTATGTGGTGGCCGACGGTTTCATCAAGAAAGGGGGGAAGGGAAATGTCCACAAGTCTCTTGCATGTATTTGGCTCAAAGTAGTAATAAAGTAAGTTGTTATGGGAAAGTGTTGTAATGTAACAAGTAACTAGTCTTCACATGACACTAACTAACTAGTTAAGTCTTAATGGACTACTTACAATAAAAGAGCTCCTAAATTAATCCATTAAGATAAGTAGGGTGGGCATCTAAGTCCATATCAAATAATAAAAGCCCAAGTTCGAGTAATCAACAAATTAATCCAAAAAAGCCCAAGTAATTAACTAGTAACCTTAGTTAATTAAAAATGATTAATAAAACTTAATCATGAATGCAAATAATATCCGGAATATTATTCGTGAAAAGTTCGTGTGTCACAAAGACGTGTCGGGCAATTAAAAGTCAATCATGGTGACAAGTAAATGTAATAAAATACATTCGTTAAAACACAAGTATTAATAATAAATATTATTAATTAAACGTGGAAAAACTAGGGTCGTTACATTACCCACCTGTTAAAGAAAATTTCGTCCCGAAATTTTAAGCTGAGGTAGATGGAGGAGTCGGGAAAAGGTGAGGATACTTCTGCATCATTTGATCCTCTCGCTCTCAGGTAAACTCAGGTCCTCGTTTGGCATTTCATCGCACTCGGACGATCGGAATCTTGTTGCGTTTCAAAGTTTTGGCCTCACGATCCATAATTTCAACAGGCACTTCCACGAAGTGGAGTTTGTCATCAATCGTAAGTTCTTCCAATGGTATGACATGTTCCGGTTCCGCAAGACACTTCTTCAAATTCAATACATGAAAAGTAGGATGAACTGAGCTCAATTGAGTTGGAAGATCTAAACGGTAAGCAACGGGTCCAACAAGCTCCAAGAGTTCAAAAGGACTAATGTATCGCGGGTTGAGCTTCCCACGTTTTCCAAAACGGATCACACCTTTCCAAAGTGCGACCTTCAACATTACACGGTTACCCACGTTGAATTCAAAGTCTTTACGTTTGAGGTCTGCATAACTCTTTTGACGATCACGGGCCGTCTTAAGTCTCGCTTGAATCTGAGCAATCTTCTTCGTTGTTTCATGGACTACCTCGGGTCCAGTGATTTGCTTTTCGCCTACTTCGGCCCATTAAATAGGAGATCGGCACTTGCGACCATACAACGCTTCAAAAGATGCGGCATTAATGCTCGAGTGATAACTGTTATTGTAAGAAAATTTGGCGAGTGGCAAATGCCTTTCCCAGGCCTTTCCGAAATCGATAACACATGCACGCAACATGTCCTCCAAAGTCTGAATCATGCATTCACTTTTCCCGTCGGTCTGTGGGTGATATGCAGTACTCATGTCGAGACGGGTTCCCATGGCTTCTTGTAAAGAACGCCAAAATCTGGAAGCAAAACGGGGGTCGCGATCTGAGATGATCGATAAAGGTACACCATGACGAGATACAACCTCTTTGATGTATAGTTGAGCGAGTCTCTCCATCGTATCCGATTCCTTCATAGCTAGGAAGTGTACAGACTTGGTAAGACGGTCAATGATAACCCAAACGGTATCGTATCCGCCCACCGTTTTTGGTAGTTTGGTGATAAAATTCATTGTTATCCTTTCCCACTTCCATTGTGGGATTTTCGGTTGTTGAAGTAATCCAGAGGGCCTCTGATGCTCAGCCTTAACTTTCGAGCAAGTCAAACACTTACCAATATAAGTAGCAACATCTTTCTTAAGATTCAGCCACCAATACTGTTCTTTAAGATCATGGTACATTTTGCCCGCTCCGGGATGAATCGAATATCTCGATTTGTGGGATTCATCTAGTATAAGGTTCCGTAGATCTCCATAACAAGGTACCCAAATTCTTCCGGAATAACATCGGAGTCCAGACTCCCTAACTTCGAATCGAGAAACGAGGATGTTCAAGTGTTCGTGAGATATATTCTCCTCTTTGAGAGCCTCATCTTGGGCTACTCTGATCTGGCTATTGAGGTTCGAATGAATGGTGATGTTCAAAGCTCGGACACGAAGAGGTGCCATCCTCTCCTTTCGGCTCAAGGCATCGGCTACAACATTTGCCTTACCAGGATGATAACGAAGTTCACAATCATAGTCGTTCAGCATCTTGATCCATCGACGCTGTCTCATATTCAGTTGCTTCTGATCAAAGATGTGTTGGAGGCTTTTATGATCGGTGAAAATAGTGCTTTTTGTTCCATAAAGATAGTGTCTCCACAGTTTTAATGCAAAAACAATGGATCCAAGCTCGAGATCGTGTGTAATGTAGTTCCATTCGTGAATCTTCAGTTGACGAGAAGCATAGGCAATAACCTTTGATCTTTGCATCAATACACAACCAAAACCACTTTTCGAAGCATCGCAATAAATGACGAAATCTTCACTGCCTTTAGGAAGAGATAAGATAGGTGCGGTGGTCAACTTCTTCTTCAAGGTTTGAAATGCTGATTCGTGTATGGGTTCCCAAATGAACTTCTTCCCTTTGTGAGTCAACACGGTCAAAGGACGCGCAATTAGAGGGAAACCTTCAATAAATCTTCGGTAGTAACCGGCGAGACCTAGAAATTGGTGAATGTGAGTTGGAGTAGTGGGGGTTTCCCACTTGCTGATAGCTTCAATCTTGGCGGGATCAACTTTGATACCCTGGTCGCTCACAACATGACCCAGAAATTGGACTTCCTTCAACCAAAATTCACATTTGGAGAATTTGGCGTAAAGTTGTTCTTGTCTTAAGAGTTCAAGCACTAATCGAAGGTGTTGTTCATGTTCTTCTTCACTCTTAGAGTAGATGAGAATATCATCTATGAAGACGATAACAAATTTATCCAAGTACAACTTGCAGACACGATTCATAAGGTCCATGAACATGGCAGGTGCGTTGGTTAAACCGAATGGCATTGCAAGAAACTCATAATGACCATAACGAGTTCTGAATGCAGTCTTCATCACATCACTTTCCTTCACCCTCAACTGGTGATAACCAGATCGCAAATCGATCTTAGAGTAAACGCTCGATCCTTGCAGTTGATCAAAAAGATTGTCAATTCGTGGGAGTGGATATCGATTCTTAATCGTCAATTTGTTGAGTTCACGGTAGTCGATACACATACAGAAGGACCCGTCCTTCTTCTTCATAAATAAAATAGGCGCGCCCCAAGGCGAGAAACTTGGTTGGATAAATCCACGGTCTATCGGTTCTTGTAATTGGCTCTGCAACTCATGCATTTCAGAAGGTGCGAGTCAATAAGGTGCGCGAGCTACAGGTGCAGTAATCCGAGCAATTCTGCCGGAAAGACATCGAAAAATTCGTTCACAATTCGTACGTCTTCCACGCTCTTCACCTCGGTTTCTAACGTTTTCACATGTGCTAGTACAGTAAGACGTCCCTTCTTCATGATCTTTTGCTCTTTCACGCAACTAATGAGGTTCAGCTTCGAGGTACATCTCTCTCCGTAAATGATCAGTGGCTCACCATCTCCTTATGGTATACGAAGAGCTTTATCTCTACAGATAATGTCGGCCCTTATCTTGGTCAACCAGTCCATAGCGACAATAACATCAAAGATTGCCAACTTAATGGGTATCAAGTCTATCTCGAAATCCACACTAGCTATGTTGATAATAGCTCCTCGACTAATATGGTCAACTTTCTCAAGTTTTCCATTGGCTACCTCTACAAGAATACTCTCCTTTAAAGGAACTTACGACCAATTTATCTTATCGCAAAAGTGTCTACATACATAACTTCTATCGGCACCAGTATCAAATAGGACAAAAGCTAATAGATTGTTGATAGTGAATATACATGTCACCAAGTCGGGGTTCTCACGAGCATCCCTTGCATTTACATTGAAAGCTTGTCCACACGCTGGTCCGCCGTCCTTTCGCTTGTTGGGACACACATTTCTGAAGTGGCCCATTTGTCCGCATTCATAACACTTTCTCGGTCCATTGGGGTTCGGCTTCCCAGTCATGGTGGTGATCTTGCAGTCCCTGCCAATATGCCCGGTCTTTTTGCATTTTTCACAAACAACATTACAGTACCCGGTATGGTGCTTGTAGCACCTCTTTCACTGTGGTAGGGTACCTTTGTAGTTGGGGTTTGAGTTGGTGTTCAGATTAGGATTCCCACCATTGTTGTTTCCCTTAAAACCCTCATGTTGCTTCACCGGGTTTTTATCATAGGCTCATTGTTGTTGTCCCACTTGCACTTTTCACTACTACCCGCTTCGCATTTAGCCTTTTCTGGTTCATCGATGATGATTTGGTTCATTAAAGTGTGCACCATGCGCATTGCTTCCGGGACATTGGGTGGCTTAGACGAGGTGACATTTCCCTTAATAGACTTAGGAAGTCCCCACAAGTATCTCTCCATACGCTTGAATTCCGGGGTGACCATGGTAGGACACATCAGGGTTAGTTCCAAATACCTACAATTGTACCCATCGAGATCGTTCCCTACAACCTTCAACTGCATAAACTCAATCTCCATCTTCTTTATCTCAGTTCTTGGACAATACTCTTCAATCATGGCCGCTTTGAATTCTTCCCATGGCGTGGCATACGCCTCATCAATACCCTTGGCTTGAGCCATTGTGTTCCACCAAGTGAGAGCGCCATCCGCCAGTTTACAAGAGGCATATTTTGTCTTGTTTGCCTCTGAGCAGTTGCTAACTCGGAATACAAATTCTAGTTTCTCAAACCATCTAGTGAGACCAACCGGCCCCTCGGTACCACTAAAGTTATGGGGCTTGCAGCTTTGGAACTCTTTGTATGTACACCCATTACGAATGGGCTGGATAACCGGTGGCGGTGGAGCTTAGGGGTTCATTTCCGCTAAAGCTGCGGTGACTCGTTCATTGGTCATTTCCTCAATTTGGGCTGTGGTCGGTGTTGATCTTCCGTTGGCCATGATTTTCTAAACAAAAATTTTGACTCAAGTCAAAATCCGGTATTCAAATTAATACAGTATATGGTAACCAACATGGAATCAACACATCACATGTTTATTAACTAATGCAACCAGGTACAAATACCACAAAATCATCATACAGTAACGTAAATAGAACACTGTGCAAGAATTAAATAACCCAAGGTTCCATTCATTAATAATAATAAGTTGCATACATTCGCATAGGTTCGTACAATACATAAGTGAAACATGAAACTACAACTAGATTACATAATGAAATCTACTACAAAAGCCCTATGGTGACGGTGGGTGTAGGATGTCCATTGCGTGGGACATCTAGTCCTCAAGCTCAGTTACCCGAGTACGGAGGATCTCCACCTCCCTCATCAGTTCCTTGACAGAGGGAGATGGTGGGGCAGGCAGTGCAGTCGGTATGGGTGGTGCTGGTGGTGCAGGAGGTCCGGCTCTAGAAGTAGTGGCTGCAAAGCGGTAAGGCTTACGGTGGAAGGGATCAGCAGGATACGGCACAATCCGCTTATGGGAGGTAACCCTACGACGCCGACCATATGCGTCAGTAAATGCTCGACCTCCATTAATCCCTGGAATGATGGTACCATCGAAACGGTACTGCTTCTTCGGCGAGGTGGAGGGTGGCTGTACAGGTGCATCATCAAGGTCCTCATCAGAATCATCGTCACTGGAGTCGTCTGAGGAGGTGTCGTCGGATGATGAGTCGGAGGATGTGGGTAGTCTAGATCGACTGGGGGTGGCTGCACGGGTGGCTCTCCTCGGGCGGCCATCATCTGTCGGTATCTGATGGGTCCGATCAGCACGAGACGTCCATCAGGAGCGCGTCGGCACCAATGGTTATTTTCATTACGGACTGGACCTTCCCCAAGATCCGCGGGAATCACAGCACCACCGGGATGGTGCTGTGGCTCCGAGGGTCCGGGGGCAAGTGGAGCTGGAATCTCCTGGAGGTCCTCGGCTCCGTCAGAGGTAACCACTGGGGCAGGTGCATGACTACTGGCACCAGAGGATGAAGCGCCAGGGTCACTGGTGGGTGTCGATGACGGCATCTGGGAATCGGCAACAACGGTCGGTGAAGTGGCTGATGAGTCTGTGTCGCTGTCCAAAATCATGACAGGTGAAATATCCGACATCTGAATAAGGAAAAATAACCTTTTCCACGTCAGTAAGTCATAAAGCAAGCACGTATTAGGCAAAGTAACTACGACGGTCTAGATCATGTATAGCAGTAAATAGCATGGCAATAATAACGAATCGTACAGAAGTAGCATGCAATCGAAAGCAAATAATAGCATGCAGTAATGAAAAAAAGTAGCATACGGCATATCACAGTAAAAGTAAGCAGCAGCATGCAGTAAGTTCAGCGGAAACAAGTAAACTAGCAAGTTATAGATTAGTCCTATTAGTGAATCCTACTCGGGTCGGTCTTAGACTCACTAATGCAACCTAATTCCCTACAACCAATGCTCTGATACCAAATGTGATGCCCCGTACAAAACCATCGTGTACGAATTATCAACAACAGGATCATTACAAGGTCAAACACTACATGCGTTTTCAAAACAAGTTTGCATTCATGATAAAAGGTGACGTCATAACCAACGTCAATTGTTTTACAACCAAAAGTATGCTTCTATGAACGAAAGCAAGTAATAATAGTACGTGACCCTTAGGTCGTTACAAATCATTGTTCAACAGTAATAAAGTTTGAATGCAATATAAAATGTTTCATGCGGTGACAACTCTAACAAGCACATCGGGTGTCTACAGTAATGCAATGTAGGCTACGAGATTTCAGTGCTACAAAGAGCGTTTCGAAACAGTATGTAAAGTATATGTTTAACCATGGGCACCTGAGAAAAACATGCTTAAAAACATCAACACAAAGGTTGGTGAGCTATAGTTTAAGTATAACAGTAATGTAATGTAGGCCACGAGATTTCAGTGCTACAAAGAGCGTTTCAAAACAGTATGTAAAGTATATGTTTAACCATGGGCACTTGGTAACTAACTTAACGTTTATAACCCCCTGAAAGTACACTTGGAGAGTGCGTATGTTTACGAAGTATTAAACACCCGTTAAATGCTAGCGCTACTAGCCCGAGTGGGGATGTCAAACCCTATGGATCCATATCTAAGATTCGCGTTCACCGGTTCAAAGACCAATGACTAAACGTTACCGAGCTAAGGGGAAAGTTTATGCCATTGTATAACCCACACATATATAAAGTTTAAGTATTCATGCCTAGTATGTAAAACGTAAAATGCGCATGTATTATCAGTTCCCAAAATAGTTAAAGTAAAAAAAGGATGCTATAACTCACAGTGGAAAAGTAGTAGTAAGTTGACTCGGGAAAAGTAAGCAAGTATGTAGGTCCGAAAAGTCCTCAACCTAAGTCAAAAGTTACTAAGTCAGTAAATCGTCCCAATTGGTTTAAATGTATGTAAATTAGGTCATAAGGGTTATCATCATTCATCATTAAACAAAAAGTATAAAGTAAGTTTCATCTTAGAAAAGAGTTTAAAACAAAGGCTGAATTCGATCAGTCACCACGGCCTCTATACCTACTGAAATAAGGTGAGACCAGTGGCCATGGCTCCATATATAAGTCCTTTAGTTGCTGTAAAAATTCCAGAACCAAAATCGTCTTCGTTTGACCGTGGCGATGGTTTAAGTGCGAGTAGGTCAGAATTTTCAGCACAACGTTAAAAGGACATAGTGACGTTCGGAGGACCATAGATCCTAAACCATAACTCGGATTAAGACGAGTCTTAAATGAATAGTCATCTACACAAACTGAGAAAACTGAAAATCAACTTTACAGCAGCCCAGTAGGTCTGATCAGTAACAGAAAATAGAAAGATAAAGTCCTCCGGTGGGTTCTTGGTGCTTGATGTTCATCACGGTTCTCATCCTTGATGCTTGTAGCTTCAAGTGTACAACTCGTTGATGGGTTTACATCATCTTTACCAAGTTTTGACCATCATAACACTAATGCAAGTCTAAGATATGTAGCACAACTCAATTAAGTGTTGTAAGTAGTTTGATGAACCAAAGTTACATCAAGATCTTAGATTTATCACATACATGAGTTATAAAAGTAATATTGAACTACAAACTTGAAAGTAAACTAACTAATCAAGATCTTAAGTTGTAGAACATAGTTATTAGTTAGATCTTGAAGAACCAAGACCCAAAAGTCTAGATCTAAAGTTATTAAGTTAAATCCTAAGTTATAAGACATAAATCTTTACTTTCATGAAACCATAAGTTATGAAACTTAGATTTTCATCTTGTAAAGTGTATGTAAGCTTATGAGCTCTTGATTATGACAAAATAAGTAGACCATAAGCTATAGAAACTTAGATCTTTCATAAGTATGTGAAGTTGTAACTAGAAAGTTAAACTTCCATGTTCTTGAACTTATAAAGTTAGGTTTTAGTTTCAAGAAGTATGAGATCAAGATTAACTTGTAATACTTGACCATTATACCAAAATCACGAATTTAAATGTGCATAATATGAAGAAATAAACTAAATAAACAATTAACAAGTTCATGGTTGTTCATACTGTTAAAGATTCAAGCCAAGGCTTTGATCTTTAAGAAAGTAAACTTTAAGTTTACAACATGAACTTCAAGTATGATTTTACAACATGAACTTTCTTTCTTTAAAAACCTTAAGTGTTGAACCATGAACTAGTAAGTTTAGGTTCTTGTGTGTTCTTGTAAATACAAGATAATATGAATAATTAAACTAGAAAGTTTGATTCTTGTACTAGTAAGTAAACAACAACAAGAACAAGTAACAAACAAGCAAAAGAATGATGATCATGATGAGTGCTTTAGGTGGCGGTTTTAGATGAAGAAAAAGGAGAAGAAAAGTCTCATGTTACTTACAATATTTGAGAGCAAATGAGAGAAAAGGAGAAGTATGTTTGTGTGTGTGAAAAGTGAAATGAGAACAAATGAAGAATACAAGTGATAAGTAATAAAAAAAAATTTTAAACACTCCCTTTGCTATGTGGTGGCTGACGGTTTCATCAAGAAAGGGGGGAAGGAAAATGTCCACAAGTCTCTTGCATGTATTTGGCTCAAAGTAGTAATAAAGTGAGTTGTTATGGGAAAGTGTTGTAATGGAACAAGTAACTAGTCTTCACATGACACTAACTAACTAGTTAAGTCTTAATGGACTACTTACAACAAAAGGGCTCCTAAATTAATCCATTAAGATAAGTAGGGTGGGCTTCTAAGTCTATATCAAATAATAAAAGCCCAAGTTCAAGTAATTAACAAATTAATCCAACAAAGCCCAAGTAATTAACTAGTAACCTTAGTTAATTAAAAATGATTAATAAAACTTAATCATGAATGCAAATAATATCCGGAATATTATTCGTGAAAAGTTCGTGTGTCACAAAGACGTGTCGGGCAATTAAAAGTCAATCATGGTGACAAGTAAATGTAATAAAATACATTCGTTAAAACACAAGTATTAATAATAAATATTATTAATTAAACATGGAAAAACCAGGGTCGTTACATAGGGTTTTACCTTGATGAAGATCTATGAAGATTAACAAGAAAAAGTTGATGAACACTTGAAGATGAAGATCAAACCCTTGAAGATTTGAAGAACACCTTAAAGATCTTGATGAACACGAAGAACGCGATGAAGATCCTTTGAAGATTGCTTGAAGATCACTTGAAGATCTTGAAGATGGGGTGGTGATTTTCGGTTCTTCTTGACCTAAATTAGGAGAGAGGGAGGAAGAGATTTGAGAGAGAATTGTAAGAATGATTTGGTACAAGAATAACTCTAGCCTAGGTCCCTATTTATAGGAGAGATTGGAGGGTTCTAGAATTAGGGTTTAACAAGTAATACTTAGGGAACAAGTTTGGGTTAAATAAGGAGGTGGAGGAGGTATTTTGGGGCGAAAATATGGAGGGCAAAAGGTTAATTATACCCCTTAAAATTTTGGCTAGGGTTTAGGGGAATTAGGGTTAACTTTTTCACTCTAGTCCTTGTACCTTAATTTAGCTTAAATGGTTCCTTAATTATCCAAATTTAATTATTTAGATGTACAAAGTTTAAGGTTATTTATTTTGTTCACAAAGGTTTATTAACCCTTTATTTTTATCTTTTATTAACTTGTCGTTTATCATACAAAGTTAATTATACATTTTTATAAAAAAAAAAATTAACGCTTAACGATTATTGATTATAGTTAAATCGTTAAGTTTAATTATATCGTTTGGGAAAATTAAATGATGAAAGGATATATATAAATGTTGGAAATTTGAGGGTCGTTATAGTACCTCCCTGTTATTAGAAACTTCGTCCCAAAGTTTTAGGTAAAGCTCTCATTTGCATCAGCAGTTGAGAATAGATAGAGGTATTTCCGTATCGTTTGGTCTTCGTGTTCCCATGTATGTTAGGGGCTGCTACGCGAATCCCAACGGATTTTAATAAAGTTTGATTTTCACGTTCCCTGGTACAATCGGGGCCCTTTCGTGAATTCCAATGAGTGTTAACAATAAGTATATTGTTTTGTTTACACGTTTGATCTCATGATCCTTAACCTTATTAGGTCGTTTACAAAGTGCATTTAATGCGGAGATTTTTCCAAGGAATAACAAGAGTGTCGTTTGACTAGTTTTCCTTTAAAAGGAAAGATGATGCTATATCAGCATGAAATGTATCGTTGAGCTCATTAAGATTTTGAGTTTTTATGCCGCAATAGTAGGGCAGATAAAATGGAGTAGAGTACGTGAAGATTTTAGTTACGTGGTTTGATGTATGGCTGGTGTTTGTTAGAGATAGTACCAGCTTCAAGTTGCGAAAGGTAACCATAATACCTTTAGTTTTCAAGAGATGTTGATGTTAAAGCTAAGGGGTATAAAATACTATTAAATTTTACAAGGAAATACTATTAAATATGATACAATTTTACACAAAATATTTATTTATTTATAGAATGGATATACTTAAACCTTGTTACAACACTTATAGGCAGTGTACCTAATCGTACAGTAGTGTAGTTTTTAGTAAGTTCGGTTCGTTCCACAGGGAATCTTTTAAACAAAGTTTAACGCTATATTAGTTTAATTTATAAAAATACAAATATATATATAAGTAATATTATTATTATAAAAAGGGGGTTTTTACCATTTAATGACCGGTTTTTCGATTTTAAAAATTTTAGTCGCAGTTAAAACCTAATGTAAAATATTAAATAAATAAAAGACTTAATTTAAAGCGTAAAATAAATAACGATAATGAAATTGCAATAAATAAAAGTGCGATAAAATAAAATTGCAATAATTAAAAAGTACAATAATTAAAAGTGCAATTAAATACAATAACAATAAATAAAAGTGCGATAATTAGAAGTGCAATTAAATATAAAATTAAGGAAATTAAATATGAAATAAAAGAATTATGCTTATTTAAACTTCCTTAATCATGATGTTTGACGTGTTGATTTTAGTTTTATGCCCATGGGTTAATTGTCCTTTGTCCTGGATTATTTAATATGTTCGTCTGGTTTTTGTCCATAACAGTCCATCAGTCATAAATATAAAGTGCGAGTGTCCTCGTCAAATTATCCTTATACCCGAAGTCAAATATTCCATCTAATTAAGGACTTAAACTGTAACAAGGTTTTAATACTTTGTTTAATAATTACACCAGGTTATCGACTGCGTGTAACCCAAGGTTTTAATACTTTGTTATCAATTATGCCAAGTGTCCTTGTACATAATTTCACCCCTGTTTTAATAATTCCATAGACTATTAATCCATTCCCGTGTCCGGTTAAATGAACGATTATTCGTACATATAAATACCCCGCCCATCGTGTCTGATCGAGTGTATATGGTTATTTATAGGGACGTTCAATTGTAAATCTTTATATTAAAATTAACAAACTATCATTTAGTTAAACAAATATAAAGCCCATTAATAGCCCATAGTCTAATTTCCACAAGTGTTGTTCTTTTGTCCAAACCCCAATTATGGTACAAAGCCGAATTACCCAATTTTAATATTTTTAGCCCAACATCATGATTACTTCGGATTAAATAAGCATAATAATAACTTAGCTACGAGACATTAAATTAAAAAGGTTGAACATAACTTATAATGATTAAAAATAGCGTAGCGTTACACGGACAGAATTTCGACTTACACTCTTACAACATTCGCTAACATACCCTTATTATTAGGATTTAAAATTAAAATTAAAATTAAAATATAAATATATATATATATATATATATATATATATATATATATATATATATATATATATATATATATATATATTACGTATATAGAGAGAGATTGATATATGTTGAATGATGCACCAAACACTCAATTTTATAGGCCTTGTGAACTGGAAAAGATGCTCATGCGATCGCATGGAGTTTCTTCCTCCAGGCCATGCGATCGCATGGCCTCTATTTACAGCTCACATGAGCTTGTTTTCTTATGCCGACGGTTTTTAAATATAATATAATATATATATTAATTTTAAGAATTAATTATATATTATATTATATTCATGTGCATAGTTGACTTGTAATTTTTAGTCCGTTGCGTCGAGCGTTGAGAGTTGACTCTGGTCCCGGTTCCGGATTTTCGAACGTCCTTGCGTACACTTTAATATCTTGTACTTTGCGTTTTGAATATTGTACTCTTGTAATTTCGAGACGTTTCTTATCAATAATTGGAACCTCTTTGATTGTATTTTGTACTTTTGAGCTTTATGGTCGTTTGCGTCTTCAATTCGTCGAATCTGTCTTTTATCTTCACCTTTTATTATTTAAACGAATATCACTTGTAAATAGAACAATTGCAACTAAAAGATTGTCTTTCTTGAGAAATAATGCTATGAAATATATGTTCGTTTTTAGCATTATCAAATATTCCCATACTTGAGCGTTGCTTGTCCTCAAGCAATATAGTCTTGAAATACTAGAATCACTTCTTTATTCTTCACACTTTGTACATCAGTTATTTCTTTACGGCGGTATTAACAATGGTAGTAACGATATGGTTTACAGTCCCACATGACTATAAAATTTAGATCCATTAAGGAAATTGGATCTTTATGAAAACATTTGATCTTTTTAAAAATTAAATCTAGCTTTTACCCTAGATAATTTTTCCGGAATAACCCTTCACCGGTGTTTGCAAAATATTTTTGTGGGTTTGGTGGGTTTCAGATTTGAAAATTTTAGCTCAAAACTTTCGGTTTTGTGTCACCCACTTGCTAACCTTGTATTAGGAAAGCAACATGTCCAGTATACTTGCTCCGAATATTACCTTTCGATAAACTACTGTCCGATTGTAAAGGAAAGCGCTGAACAAGCAACTGTTAAGGCAATGTCCCCTGACATGCTTTTAATTATGGTCTTATAACGTGTCGGACGCAATTACTATCGTTGGTAGGAGCAATAGTAAAGCTCACCCTTATAATTTTTCGGTCTGGCACACGGTCCTGTCTTTGACCATGCTATGCAACCACCGTTCTTACGGTTGACACTCGATTTGGTTCAGGTGACCTAATGAATTCCAGTTGAATTCCTAGGATTTTACGTTCAATGGTAATGAACGCATTGAAAATGGGTTTTCAGAAAACAAATCGGTTTATAATTTGATCAAAATATTTTCCCGTTCAAGCTCGAGTTTAGATATCATTGAATTCCATGAGTTTGAATTCTCAATCTTTAAGGTCAATCTATAGGATTGAGTAATATTAGTCTTAAAAGCTGATTTTTGATCTTTAAGGATATTATCCTTTCTGGGGATCTGATTCATTAGTCTTATCCAGCTAATTTGCACGGCGTCCTCCCCATTTTACGAGACAGATCCTCTCATGGTTAGGATAAGTCTGACCACTTGGCGACCCTGTTTGATGCTGAGGTCCGTGGATTTCCTGCTGGTTTTAGAGATTACTTTTCTAGGTTTTTCGTCAACCTACAGCTGGTCTGGACGACAACTTCATGACCTAAATCAAGAAGCGCGTTTTTTTTTTCCGGAAGACTTTACTTCCTTTTAATGATGGAATTGATTCATCGTGTAGATCCATCTTTCTTACAGTAAATTGGGTAAAACTGTTTAGTTTAGTCCAAAGCAAAAGTATTTTCAGTTATTTGTTACAGAAATATGTGACATATGTTTAAAATAACTTGGTAAATTTTCCCACACTTGGCTTTTATTTTCTTTTATTTGCCTTTTTGTTCTCCTCTATTCCATTCTTAAATGAATTCTAACATTTTGGTTTGTTTCTCAATTTATGTCCTTTCCGAGGTAACAATAATTTCAGTGTTAACACCTAGTTTTATCGTTCATAAATATGTATAAACATGATTTTGAGTTCATTGAAAATTTTGAAAAATTTTACTAGAAGTGGGTAGTCAGTATATAAGACTAGGTCTGTTCTTTGTTATCAGAGAGCACTAGATTCTAATACAACTACTGCTTTACTAGTATTTCTAATGGTAACCAAGTGTATAAATCAAAAATTTTTAAAATCTGAAAGAATTTAACCCCTTCCCACACTTAAGATCTTGCAATGCCCTCATTTGCAAGAAATCAGTAACAATTTAAATTATTGAGGGTGATTAGCGTAGAAAAATGATTAAATTTTACCAAAGTTTCCAAACATATTGGCGTTTGTTTGCTGAATGATAAATGGTGCACATCATTTGTTCATTCCGTCTTGTTGTTACATCACATTTGTTTTTCGTTTTGTCGTCAAAACTAGCTTTTGCTGAACTTAATGCCAGTCTTTGAAAATGCGCTGTTTTACCCTGTTTTGCACAATCAACAATATACATACATACAAATATAAACATGCATGGCAATTTGAAATGGGACTTAATATCCCACTTTCAAATCCTAAATGTAAAATATTAGTACACAATAATAATAAAAATGATAAAAATTACACAAATATATCCAATAACATAAGTTTAAACATGAAAAAGTCAAAAGATAAAAACATAACAATCATAAAAATAACCAAATGGAACCAAATCAGTCTGGATAGGGGTTCCAGTTCATCTCGTCAAGTGGGTTCCATTGTTGGTTATAGGTGTCCTGATAGGCTTGGTTATAGTCATATCGGTTAAAGGGTGGTCGGATATCGGGGCTGTGTGGCGGAAAATGAGCAGGTCGAGTAGGCACGTAATTATTTGGTACCTGATATGATAGCTGGCTCATGATTTGGTGCTGATGAACTAACCAGCTATCGTGTTGGCGTCGCCTATAATCCTCGTATACTCGCTCGGAGTTCCGCTGCTCGTATATACTATGTCTGGCCGCGCTCGTCATTGATTCCTCATCTATACGAACGTGCACGTCAAGAATAGCATCTCGAATGACATCTCTGATGTCTTCCGCTTCCTCCATTTCTTTGTCTGAACCCCTTTCTACCTGTGGATGATTACCTTCATAGGGTACTGCCTAGTTGTGTCTACTTTTCAATAACTTAGCACCCACATAAACTTTCAATCCTAAAGGCTCAACCTGTTCTCTACAAACCTGTAATGGACCTCCTTGGTTCCTATCAACACCTAAATACTCTCCAATGAGAGTAACAAAAATACCTCCTCCTATTATACTCCCTTCTTGCATTCCTTCTACCATTTTAGATAAATAAAAACCAACACAGTAAGGAATATAAACAAAGCTTCTCGGGTCCCGAATACACTTTAGGTAGAATAAATCATGTAAGGTCAGTTTCTCCTTATTGTGACCTCTTTGTGTAATCGAGTTAGCCAAAAATCTATGAATCACACGAAGCTCAACTTTGTTAATATGTAAGTAGGAGTGTTTTTCTCCTAGTGTAAAAACATTATAGTTTGACATACGCCTCCAAACGGCGTCAGCGTCAAAGTTCCTATCTACCCTTTCCCCACGATAAATCAAGCTCATACAATCGGGTAGTAACAATTCACTAGGAGTGTAAATCTGTAATGCCCTGGCCATGTCCATCATGGACATCCTGTACATGCTACCGCCAAGGATAAATCTAAGAAAACTTCTATTATCTAACCTATCTACATCTACGTTTAACGCTATAGTACTCATTAACTCAACACACCATTCCTTATTTACAGGTCGACAAATGGTGAAAAGAAGTTCCCAATCTGTTAAAGAAGAACTACCATACCTTTGTACTAAATGCTGTCTAACACGGTCAGCTAGATGGACCGTTTCCAAAGGATTCCAATCAATTACCCTTGGCACCTCTACCTCTTTTGTTACTAATTTGAACTTATTACTTTGATATGCCGGGTAATCTCTCCATCGTCTGTCGAATCTCAAATTAGGATGCAATGTGTGTTCCGGAATTGTTGGGTATTCGACAGGTGGATGTGGGGGAAATACTGTGAATTCATTAGGTAACTGTAGCGGATCATAATAGGGTACGTGCTGTTCAGGCTGATGTTGTGGTTCCTGTTGTGGTTGTTGTTTAGGTTCATATTGCATTTCTGGTTCTGGTTCTGGAGCTGGAGCAGGCTGTCTAGATGATGATGCTCCTGAACCTCCCGTATCGGTTTTCTGCAAAACACATTAAACACAAAATTTGTGCATCCAAGTATGCATTAGTGTTAGCAAAATAACAACTTAAAACAATCACAAAAACATGTTAAATCAAACTTAAACTTATACACATTTTCACAATTTTTCACAATTCTACACTTTTTCAAATGAGCACATATGAAAATGTATACAAAGTTCATAAGCATTTAACTCAAATAACATGTTAAAATAGTCATTACTAATAATTAAACAAGTCTCAAATGGCAATTACATCAAATTAATCAAGTTCATGAATTTTGGACTTAAAAAGTCCACTTTAATCTCCAAAAATCATGTTTAGGATCAATGTTTGGATCATTTAACTACTTAAACATGTTACACTACTCAATTTAGCAATAATTCATGACAAAAATAAGCCATAACCTGTTTATATCAAAAAGCCCCAAATTGCTCAAGAACATAAACCCTAGATTTCTAAAAATTTTGAAGTTTTTGGCTTCAAATCATGTTAAATAGCATCAATCTAGGTTATACATGCATAAAATACTAACAATTAAACACTAATTACACTAGAAATCAACAAAATTGCATTAGGTAAAATATTGGTAATTATCACAAAAACTAGGAATTTATAGAGTTTAGGGGTGTAATTTTTACCTTTTTGCTAAAGAATGCGAATCTGGGCATGATTAGAGCAAGAAAAATGACGAATTACGGTGGAAAAATGATGAAAATTGGTGAGATTTTGAGAGATTTTCGGGTATGTGTGTGTGTTGTGTGGAGAAGAACAGCTCAACTGGCATTTTGAGTCTGGCCCGAAATTTGCCTCCATGCGATCGCATGGAGGTGTAGGGAGAATCCCATGCGATCGCATGGGTGCCCGGCTACAGTGTTTTCAGGTTTTTTTTTATTTTTTATATTTAACTTACACTTTATAAAACATAAAATTAATATAATTTTAACAATTTGCTTCTTTTTAGGAGCGAGGGTGTTTCGGATCGTTGTCCTAGTCCGTCCCTCGACAAAATTTTAAAATTTGTCAATTTAAAGCGTGGTTTTTAAAAGTAAAGATTTTTGGGGGTTTTTTTTTTAATGTTTTTGGCATACTTTAATTCAATAAGATTAAAAATAATGATAATAAAAGTTCTCGTCCCTCCCTTGGGTAAAGCAATTTCGGTTCAAAGACCTAGTCTTCAACTTACGACGAATTTTAAAAATCATATTTTTAACTTAGCGAAATAAAGTAAATTTTTGTTTTTAAATTCACACCAAACTTAAATTTAAAATGCATAAAATTAAAAATTCATATTTTAAAAATTAAAAATTCACACCAAACTTATATTATATTTTTGTTTTTAAACATACAAACTTATATTAAAATTTTCAAATATTTACAATTTTAAAGAAGTTTACAATATTAATTTAATATTAATTTTAAAAACATGGTAAAAATAAAATTAAAAATCTTTTTGGCTTTTATCCCACTTTAATCAATCAAATATTATCAAAAATATACGCCCCTCTTTTCGGTAAAGTAATTTCAGTTCCATGACCTAATTTAATTCATGACGAATTTTTGAAATATTTTGAGTTGATTGATTAAAGATATTATACCTTAAGAATAAACGTTAAATTTCGCAGTGATGTAATAAATTTTTGTATGATATCAACATTTTCGGTCGCAGGACCTAATTTCATCGAATACCAATTTAATACTTTATAGCGAACAAATTAGTGTTTATTATCAAAAGGTTAAAAATAAAAATAAAAATAAAAACTGTACAAACTTACCTGTGAAATAGATTTCTTAGTGATATGCTCTAACCCACTCATAAGATAGTCGGACTAATTAGTTTTCCATGGCTACATAGGCGTAACCTCGAGCATTTAATGTTTTTTCTTCTAAACATATGAACGGTCCATCTCTGCATAGAGTAACAAATTCGGTATTTGAATAGGTTTGATTATTTGAACATTTACCTTCGTGTGACTATTTTCTGCATTTGTGACATTTTTCAAGGTGTCGTGCTCTTCTTTTCGCTGCGGATTTTGATTTTCCTTTACCAAATTGTAACTTATTATCTTCGCATCTGGATTCTTTTCTTACTCCGTCCAATTTACCTCTGATTAATGATACTATTTCACTCGGAAGTGTGTCACTATTACGTTTAGTGATCAAAGCGTGTAGCATTAGACCATGATTTAGTTCACAGGAAGTCTTCATTTCGTAAAAACCTAAAAAAAATAAAAATTTAGAATGGGGGGAGAAGACTAGTTCTTTAGGGTCTGCTAGGGAAAGACCATTCAGGTTCCATTTTCGAGAACTACACGAAAACAGAAAATCTAACTCTAACAGAAATACATATTATCCTTAAAAGACTTGATTCTCCCCACACTTAGTTAGCTGTGGTATCGAAATTGTGATTAACTTCGTTGTCAACTTCCATCGGACTATCTATGTAATGTTTAACTCTGTGACCATTAACTTTAAATTCAAACCCATTTGAATTTATTAATTCTATCATTCCGTATGGGCAAACTCTTTTGACTATAACTGGTCCAGACCATCTTGATTTCAATTTTCCAGGAAATAGCTTGAATCGTGAATTGAAAAGAAGAACTCTATCTCCTTCTTTAAATTCTTTTGAACTTCTGATTCTTTTATCATGCCATTTCTTCATTCTTTCCTTATAGATTAACGAATTTTCGTATGCTTCTTGTCTTAATTCTTCTAATTCGTTTAATTGACTTAACCGTAGACGTCCAGCTTCATGTAAATCAAGATTACATGTCTTCAAAGCCCAAAATGCTTTGTGTTCAATTTCTACTGGAAGATGACATGCTTTTCCGTAAATGAGTCTAAAAGGTGTGGTTCCAATTGGAGTTTTGTAGGCTGTTCTAAAAGCCCAGAGTGCATCCTCCAATTTTATGGACCATTCCTTCGGATTTGATCCTACGGTTTTTTCCAGAATACGTTTTAAAGCTCGGTTGGTATTTTCAACTTGTCCACTTGTTTGTGGATGATATGCAGTGGAGATTTTATGAGTTACTCCATATCTTTTAAGAACTTTCTTAAGTTGATTATTACAGAAATGAGTTCCCCGATCACTTATTAAAGCTTTCGGTGTTCCAAACCTTGCAAAAAGACGTTTTAAAAAGTTGACTACAACTCGTGCATCGTTAGTTGGGAGAGCTTGTGCTTCCGCCCATTTAGATACATAATCAATGGCAACGAGAATGTAGAGATTATTATGAGATTTTGGAAATGGACCCATAAAGTCAATACCCCAAATGTCAAATACTTCACATACTTGAATGACATTTTGTGGCATTTCATCACGTTGACTTATTTTTCCGGCCCTTTGACAAGCATCAGAGGATTTGCAAAGAAGGTGTGCGTCTTTGTAAATTGTAGGCCAATAGAATCCAGCATCATAAACTTTTCTTGCTGTTAGTTGAGGCCCATAATGCCCTCGTGTTGGTCCTGTGTGACAATGGTTTAAAATTTTACTAGCTTCATCTCCTAATACACATCGGCGTATTATTCCATCTGGACAACTTTTAAACAAATGTGGATCTTCCCAGAAATAGTGTTTTATATCACTAAAGAATTTCTTTCGTTTTTGGTACGATAATCCTTTTTCAAGGAATCCACATACTAAGTAGTTTGCATAGTCTGCAAATCATGGAATTTCATTATAATCTATCTTCAATAGAAATTCATCAGGAAAGTTGTCTTGTATGGCCGATTCATTTAGAACTTCTAATTCGGGATTTTCAAGATGAGAAAGATGATCAGCTGCGAGATTTTCTGCTCCTCTTTTATCTCGGCTTTCAATATCGAACTCTTGTAAGAGTAAGATCCAACGGATTAATTGTGGTTTGGCATCTTTTTTCAGTAGTTGTATAGTTCGTTTGTGCTCCTTGTAACGTCTTACTATCATAATATATAGGTTGAAATAGTTTTTCAATCCTTTGTCCTAAAACAGCTCCCAATGCAAAATCACTTGCATCGCATATAAGTTCAAACGGTAGATTCCGATTTGGAGTTATCATGATCGGCGAATTAGTGAGTTTATCTTTAAGAATATTAAAAGATTTGATACACTCGTCTGAAAAGATGAATGGAGCATCCTTTTCTAGGAGTTTATTCATAGGAGTTGCAATTTTAGAAAAATCTTTTATGAAATGTCGGTAAAAACCAGCATGCCCTAGAAAACTCCTAACTCCTCTAACATTGGTGGGATGTGGAAGTTTAGCAATTACATCTACTTTAGCTCTATCCACTTCAATTCCTTCCTTTGAAATTTTATGACCAAGAACGATGCCTTCTTTAACCATGAAATGGCATTTCTCCCAATTAAGTACTAGATTTGATTGTTCGCATCTAATAAGCATTCGTTCAAGATTAATTAAACATGTTTCAAAAGTATCACCGAAGACTGAAAAGTCATCCATGAAAACTTCCATGCATTCTTCTATCATGTCATGAAAAATTGCCATCATGCACCTTTGAAAGGTTGCAGGGGCGTTGCAAAGTCCAAATGGCATGCGTTTGTAAGCAAAAGTACCATAAGGGTACGTGAATGTGGTTTTTTCTTGATCCTCGGGTGCTATTGGAATTTGAAAATATCCGGAAAAACCATCTAGAAAACAATAGTAACTGTTTCCGGCTAATCTTTCCAACATTTGATCAATGAAAGGCAAGGGAAAGTGATCTTTTCTGGTGGCGTCATTTAATTTTCTATAATAAATACATACACGCCATCCTGTTACAGTCCTAGTAGGAATAAGCTCATTTTTTTCATTTGTAATGACAGCCATGCCACCCTTCTTAGGCACGCATTAAACTGGGCTTACCCATGGACTATCAGAAATTGGAAAATTAAACATGCATCTAGCAGTTTAATAATTTCTTTTTTAACTACATCTTGCATATTAGGATTTAGTCTTCGTTGGCGTTGCACATACGTTTTATGACCTTCTTCCATAAGGATTTTATGTGTGCAATACGAAGGACTTATTCCTTTAATATCATGAATCTTCCATGCAATGGCTGGTTTATGAGCTTTCAACACAGAAATGAGTTGTGATTTCTCATTTTCAGTAAGAGAAGACGATATTATTACAGGTAATTCAGATTCACCATGTAAATAAGCGTATTCTAAATGATTTGGAAGTGGCTTTAACTCTAATGTCGGAGGTTCTTCTATCGATGATTTGTATCGATATCCGTCTTCTTCTTTTAGCATTTGAATTTCTTCTGTTGTTGGTTCATATCCATTAGCGATTAGTGTAGCTAACATTTCAGTTTCATCAATTGGTTTAGTCCCTTCTCCTAAAGAACATTCTCTTGTTCCTTGTAATTCTGGAAATTCTTCTAACAATTCTGCATGTGAATCAATAGTTTGAACATAATAACATATATCATCTGCAGATTGCGGTTGTTGCATAGCTCTATCAACTGAAAAGGTAACACTCTCATCCTCTATACTTAGGGTCAATTTCTTACCAAACACGTCTATCATTGCTTTAGCCGTGTTTAAGAATGGTTTTCCTAATTTGAGAGGAACTTGAGAATCTTCTTCCATGTCCAGAACAACAAAATCTACTGGAAATACTAAAGTACCAACTTTAACTAGCATGTTCTCCATTATCCCTCTAGGATATTTTATTGATCTATCTGCTAGTTGTATACTTATTCTTGTTGGTTTCAATTCTCCAAGATCTAGTTTAGCGTATAGTGAATACGACATTAAATTTATACTAGCACCTAAGTCTGCCAATGCTTCTATTGAACTAAGACTACCCAGAAAACATGGAATTGTGAAACTTCCTGGATCAGATAACTTTTCTGGTATCTTATTCAACAGCACTGCTGAACAATTAGCATTCATAGTAACAGCCGAGAGTTCTTCCATTTTCTTTCTATTTGTGATTAGATCTTTCAAGAATTTAGCATATCTAGGCATTCCTGAAATCACATCAATGAAAGGAAGATTGACATTTATTTGTTTAAACATATCCAAGAATTTGGATTGCTCGGCTTCAAGTCTCTCTTTTTTCATTTTACTCGGGTAAGGAAGTGGTGGTTGGTATGGTTTAACATAAGGTTTAGCCTTAACTGTGTTATCTTCATTAACCTTTTCAACTACCGGTTCTTTTTCCTTATCTTGTTCAGGTTGTGGTTCTTGTGGAGTAGGAATAGCTTCATCAGAATTTACAGGTATTTCAGGTGGTTTAAGAGTTGTACCACTTCTTGTGGTAATGGCTTTAGCTGTTTCATTCCGGGGGTTAGCATTTGTATCACTAGGTAGACTTCCCGGTTTTCTTTCACCTATCAACCTTGCTAGGTTACTTAATTCTTGTTCTAAATTTTGAATAGAAGCTTGTTGATTTCTAAATGCTTGAGCATTTTGTTCATTGTTTTGTTTCTGAGATGTGAAAAACTGCGTTTGAGTTTCAACTAGCTTCGTCATCATATCTTCTAAATTCGGCTTTTTATCATCGGTTTATGGTGGTTTGTTTTGAAAATTAGGTCTTTGCTGGTTGTAAGTATTATTGGATACTTATTGATTACTAGGACCTTGTTGGTTGTTGTATGGAACATTTTGATTATAATTCTGGTTTTGATTGTAAATCGGTCTTGGCGGTTGATAATTATTCTGATAATTATTTCCAGGCCTTTGGTTTATGTATGAAATATTATCTCTTTATTCCATTGTTAGTTCAATACTGAGACAATCTTTTGTCAAATGTGGTCCTCCACACTGCTCACAACTAATTCGTATTGAGTGTATATCTTTAGTCAACTTTTCCATTCGTCTCTCAACAACATCTATCTTTGCGGAAATGGAATCTAAGTCATGGCTAGAATCGGCTCTAGCTGCTTTAGATGATCTAACGATATCTTTTTCTTGGTGCCACTCATGTGAGTGGGAAGCAGTGTTATCAATAATTTTGTAAGCATCAGTTTCGGTTTTCTTCATAATAGAACCACCAGCTGCTATATCTATGTCTTTTCTTGTAGTGATGTCGCATCCCTGGTAGAATATTTGTACTATTTGACAGGTGTCTAAACCATGTTGCGGACATCCTCTTAATAACTTTCCAAATCTTGTCCATGCCTCATATAGAGTTTCAATTGGTTTCTGTGTGAACGTAACAATTTCTCCTTGAAGTCTTACGGCTTTAGATGCCGGAAAGAATTGTTTAAGAAATTTTTCAACTAAAACGTCCCATGTATCAATCGCCCCTTCAGGTAACGATTCCAACCAATCTTTGGCTTCTCCCTTTAAAGTTCAGGGAAATAACATGAGATATATCTGTTCATCCTCAACTTCTCTTATTTTAAATAGTGTGCAGATCCTATTAAAGGTACGAAGATGTTCATTTGGATCTTCCTTCGGCGCACCACTAAATTGGCATTAATTAGTCACCATATGTAGAATTTGTCCTTTGATTTCATAATCTGGCACATTAATGTCTGGATGAGTAATTGCGTGACCTTGGCCAGTGCGTTTAGCTCTCATTCGGTCTTCCATACTTAAAGGTTCCAGATTTTCCATAATTGAATTTGTTGAATCTGAATCAATAGAGGATTCTGATTTAATGGTTCGTTCCTCAACAATCTCTGTTTGAATGATTGGTGGTTCCGGAGGAAAAATTAATGGTTCATGATCTATGAATTGTCCCTGAATATTCTCCGGATTCTCAATTGTGAGGTCGGGTTCAAAAAATGGATTATCGGAAGTTTGAATTAGAGTACTTGGTCGACTGGATGATGATTCTAAAGAAAAATCAACGGGGGTAATATTAGCTAGATGTCTTGATCGAGTTACAGGTGGTGAACGTACAAAAGGTGGTGAACGTCTTGCTCGGTGCATTCACTGAATATCCTATTAGTTTTTAAAAGGAAAGAAAAATTATATAAGTTATCCAATTAATAGACTTTTCTGATTTTGCCCACGTTTCGAATAGCCAAAAGATGCAGCAGAGGGACAGGATTCGTTTGGTCTCAATATAATTGAGTACTGTTTGGCTCCAATAACCCGGTCCACGTACAAATCCAACTATTACTACGAACCAGAAAATTTTGATGTCTATCAATTTAACCACTTAAAATAAATTTTCGTAATTTTAAGAAATTTAGATACGAAGAAGAATAAAAATCTATGTCCTAAAACTAGAATGTCGAGAAATAAGAAAGAAAAAGAGCGCGTCGAAAAAGGTCGAAAAAGGGTTGAAAAATAAACGGCGTCGAAAAATAAGAAAGAAAAAGAGTGACTTATAAAACTTTAAAACACTCGACTAACCCAACCTTATTACTATCACTAACTTAAAATTAAAATTGCAAATTGAGATTACTAATTGGAGTGATAATTGATACATAGGTAAAAGGCGTCGAAAAATAAAAATAAGAAAGTGAAACTTAAAAAGGAACTAAAAACTAAAAAATTAAAAGTTGCGTCTAAAAATATTTAAGCTTACAAGTAAAACTATATCCCCGGCAAGGAAATATATATCCCAAATGGCAATATCTTAAAAAGGAACTAAAACTTAAAAAGGTGTCGCAAAATTCTAAAGCACTTAAATCTTAGTCTAAAGAAAAAGCACTTAAGGGATTTTACAGCAAATCCGAAAATTCTAGAAATAAAAATAAGCTACGGCAAAAACTATGGATTAAAACTAAATATGAGCGAAAAAAACACAAATATTACGCTAAAACAATTAAAAAGGTACAAAATATAAAAATATACTAAAAGTTGTACAAAATACAATTTTTATAAAAATATTATTTTTATATTATTTATTTAATAAAACTATTAATTTTATAACTTATTTAAAACTAATTAAACTAAATATACAAATTAAATAAATAAATTAACTAAAATATATAATATATAACCCTAATTTGGGTTTAAATATAATAATAATAATTATAATCCATAATTAATGCAGGTTGCAGTCAACTGTGGCGTGTCAGCAGAGCTCATGCGATCGCACGATTTCTAAGTTACCAAGCCATGTGATCGTGTGGGCTAGGGTTTCGGGCTAGACACTGGGCTGCTACAGGACTGGACTCGAGTAATTTTTTTTTTCTCTTGTTTTGCTGTATTATATTTCTGTTTTATATATTTATGTAATATATTAATATAAATTAAATAAAACTTATATTTTTATAAAATAAAGATAAAGAAACTTTTATATAACTTATATATTTAACAAACTCTTAAAAATATTTATATTTTTGTTTTTCTTTTTTATATTTTCGAATATTTAAAATGTATTTTTACAAAAGCGTATTTTTTATAAAAGTAAACTTAAAAATAAAAATCTTTTTTTTTATTAGCGTTGTGCTTCCGGCGTTTAAGCAAGAAATTGATCCCCGGCAGCGGCGCCAAAAATACTTGATGTTAAAGCTAAGGGGTATAAAATACTATTAAATTTTACAATGAAATACTATTAAATACGATACAATTTTACACAAGATATTTATTTATTTATAGAATGGATATACTTAAACCTTGCTACAACACTTATAGGCAGTGTACCTAATCGTACAGTAGTGTAGTTTTTAGTAAGTCCGGTTCGTTCCACAGGGAATCTTTTAAACAAAGCTTAACGCTATATTAGTTTAATTTATAAAAATACAAATATATATATATAAGTAATATTATTATTATAAAAAGGGGGTTTTTACCGTTTAATGACCGGTTTATCGATTTTAAAAATTTTAGTCGCAGTTAAAACCTAATGTAAAATATTAAATAAATAAAAGACTTAATTTAAAGCGTAAAATAAATAACGATAATAAAATTGCAATAAATAAAAGTGCGATAAAATAAAATTGCAATAATTAAAAAGTACGATAATTAAAAGTGCAATTAAATACAATAACAATAAATAAAAGTGCGATAATTAGAAGTGCAATTAAATATAAAATAAAGGAAATTAAATATGAAATAAAAGAATTATGCTTATTTAAACTTCCGTAATCATGATGTTTGACGTGTTGATTTTAATTTTATGCCCATGGGTTAATTGTCCTTTGTCCTGGATTATTTAATATGTCCGTCTGGTTTTTGTCCATAACAGTCCATCAGTTATAAATATAAAGTGCGAGTGTCCTCGACAAATTATCCTTATACCCGAAGTAAAATATTCCAGCTAATTGGGGACTTAAACTGTAACAAGGTCTTAATACTTTGTTTAATAATTACAATGGGTTATCGACTGCGTGTAACCCAAGGTTTTAATACTTTGTTATCAATAATGCCAAGTGTCCATGTACATAAATTCACCCCTGTTTTAATAATTTTAGTGACTATTAATCCATTCCCGTGTCCGGTTAAATGAACGATTATTCGTACATATAAATATCCCGCCCATCGTGTCCGATCGAGTGTATATGGTTATTTATAGGGACGTCCAATTGTAAATCTTTATATTAAAATTAACAAACTATCATTTAGTTAAACAAATATAAAGCCCATTAATAGCCCATAGTCTAATTTCCACAAGTGTCGTTCTTTTGTCCAAACCCCAATTATGGTACAAAGCCCAATTATCCAATTTTAAAATTTTTAGCCCAACATCATGATTACTTCGGATTAAATAAGCATAATAATAACTTAGCTACGAGACATTAAATTAAAAAGGTTGAACATAACTTACAATGATTAAAAATAGCATAGCGTTACACGGACAGAATTTCCACTTACACTCTTACAACATTCACTAACATACCCTTATTATTAGGATTTAAAATTAAAATTAAAATTAAAATATAAATATATATATATATATATATTTACGTATATAGAGAGAGATTGATATATGTTGAATGATGCACCAAACACTCGATTTTATAGGCCTTGTGAACTGGAAAAGATGCTCATGCGATCGCATGGAGTTTCTTCCTCCAGGCCATGCGATCGCATGGCCTCTATTTACAGCTCACATGAGCTTGTTTTCTTATGCCGACGGTTTTTAAATATAATATAATATATATATATATTAATTTTAAGAATTAATTATATATTATATTATATTCATGTGCATAGTTGACTTGTAATTTTTAGTCCGTTGCGTCGAGCGTTGAGAGTTGACTCTGGTCCCGGTTCCGAATTTTTGAACGTCCTTGCGTACAATTTAATATCTTGTACTTTGCGTTTTGAATCTTGTACTCTTGTAATTTCGAGACGTTTCTTATCAATAATTGGAACCTCTTTAATTGTATTTTGTACTTTTGAGCTTTTTGGTCGTTTGCGTCTTCAATTCGTCGAATCTGTCTTTTGTCTTCACCTTTTATTATTTAAACGAATATCACTTGTAAATAGAACAATTGCAACTAAAACCTTGTCTTTCTTGAGGAATAATGCTATGAAATATATGTTCGTTTTTAGCATTATCAGATGTCTAATAGATAAATGAGACATTAGTTGAGGATTCATTGACCTCGGGATAATACGATTGATTAAATGAAAGACATCGTTCAGTATACATGAGAACTTATCTTTAGAAGTAGTTTCAAAATGTAGCTTCAAGATTTATGATTTCAGCTTCATGTCAAATCATAGATCTAGACTTGACTAGAATAACATCTAGTTGCAATCCAAGAAGGAAGAAATGTGTAGAGTATCTTCATAAATCATTAAGGTAACTCCTTCAGAGTAAGAAAAGTGTTTTCGCACAAATGGCCAGTCGGTCTATTATTTACTTATGAGTTTAAACGCGGATTCGAATAAATGTGAATCATTGTTTATAGGATGAAGGAACCTCTGCTTCTTTGTTCGAAAGATCGTAGAATTGATGTTTACGAGAGCGTTGTAGTTTATCCATGAAATACTGGAAGTAGAAACTTCTTAATGATTAGTATAGCAAGGAAGAGATGACGTACGTAAAGAGGTAAGTCTCGTTCTTGCACGGAGAATGAGAATAAAGGTGATCCAAATGCATTGGAGAGCAATACGAAAGTTTTAATAATGAGCCAAAGTAATTTTTGAAAAGTTGTGACGTTTGATATAACAATATAAACGAAGCGGAGCTATTAGTAAGACTTGAGTTATGTACATCACGTACTATTTACGTGAAATAATTTGAACAATACGAAAAAGAGTTGATTAAAAGAATGTTTAATTTGATAAAACAAAGGTAAATTGATAAAAATGCGAAAGTGTTTATATAATTAGTGAAGGTAATTTTAGAGGAGTTGACGAAATGATGTTCGTAGTAAAACTAGGGTTACGTAAAATTTGTAAAGTAATTTCGATTTAATCAAAGTGGAAATTTGTAGAAGCGAAAGTATAATTTGATATGTACTAGTCAAAGTACGTAAAGTTAAATTTATGTATAAGATTTTATAAATCGCATAAGTGAAAAATCATTTTTATAAATTCCGAGATAGCTTGAAAATAAAGACTCGTGTAAGAAATCTTTGGAAAACAGGATATTTGTATTTAAGAGTTTATTGGTTTGAGAAACATTGATTGAAGATTTTAAAATTCCGGAGGATAATTGTGTAATAATTGTTTTGAGGTAGTGAAAACTAATGAATTGACTTTTATCAGGGCATGAGTCCTTGGACTCAGAATGTTAACATTAAAGTAAGAAGGATGATAATGTGATTATCATCAAATGAGTAAATCCCTCGAATTTAGAGTTATGTATGAAAGGACTTCAAATAAGATTTTCAACTTTGAATCGTTCGAGTGATAGTGAGAGTTCGAGAACTCGGTATGAGTAATCTGACAGTCGCATAGTCAAGTATAAATAAATGCTAAAGCAGTGGCTTTCAACTATGTAATGATAGTTTGAATTCAGCCCTAATCAGCACGAGAGGAGGATACGTTAAAGTATGATGGAATCATTTCAGTTGCTACAGCAGTTCTTCAGAGGTAGTGGGTATAGCTCAAGTCACAACTTGAGATGGTGTATTTCACCATTGATTTTCGATTTGACAATAATCGGTTATTGTTTGAGTATGACACCATTACTTGCATGGTGCCAAGTAGTCAATTATAAGCGCACGAGTGCAGAAGTTTCTTGACTATGATAGTCAAACGTTACACATATGGAGATTCTATTCTTCAAATAGAAATTGTAATAGCGAACATGGGGTTTGTGATTTCGACGTTTGAGGGTTCAAAAGTCGTACCAAAAGTGTAATAATAGAGAGGATCTGGATTTAAAAAGTGATGATTAAGTATCCATGATCAGGAGATATTCATTTAGGATAAATGAATGTAAAATTTCAAGATTTGTTTGTTTACAATTTTCATGGTACATGAAAGTTTGTTAAATGAGTATGAGATAGATATATTTTGATTAGAATGAGTCCTTAGTATCTACTAATATCAAGATGATCATTTTTCTCCTTTCATGCCCTTGCATTTGGGTTTTTGGACAGATAGCTTGAGAGTTTTTCTTTGATTCACTTTCTATTCCATACGTCATGATATTGGAATATTCCTATGAATTAACGGAATATAATCACGTTGGCCACCGTCATTATATTTCACTAATTCATATTTCCATTTCAATATCACTTCATAAGGTCAGGATATGTGATCAATGATGATTTATAGTGTGTTAAGGATAGCAGTAATCTTAGCTCGATCGACAACATGTCAGTTTTAAGCCAAAACTTGCACTTGGAAAAGTTTGCGTAGAGTTGTTCTTTTTCTTAAAAGTTCAAGAATGAATTTACAAATGTTGCTCATGTTCCTTCTCACTCTTGGAGTAGATCGAAATGCCATCCATGAAAACAGTTACGAACTTGTCGAGTTATGGTTGGCTAGTTTTAAGTTGCAGTCTTTATAGACTTGGTCAACCTTCATATCTTTCAAAGTTATGGAAGTCGTGAAAGTTAGGAAATGGACGTAGTCAGACATCGTGGTAAGAGTTGGTGCAGTTGGGTGAACCATGATTCTTCACTATATAAGGGTGTATAGAAGTTTGATAAATCTGATAGGTCATAAGTTTGAAAAATTTTTAAGCGAGATAAAGATGAATATGATATTAACAAAACAGTTTATTTTATTAAGAACGAGGCATTAAATAAGCCTTTATTACACGAGTTGGAAATAGGAATAGTTAAGGCATAGCCTTTACATGGATAAGAATTTGGAAAGATAACTTAGGAAATATTAAGATTGAAGTAGTCTTCATATTCCTTCTTCTCGTCCTCAACCTTCTTCATAAACTTCTCAACTTTCTCATTCTTCACCTTTTGTTTCTCATGCAGGAACTCGAGATTATCATAAAGATTAGAAACTTCATTGTTGATTACATGATACTTGTGGTCCCTTATAGAAAGTTGATTATTCACGCGGTTTTCCACCATCTTCAATCCAAGGTCAACATCTTCTCTTAGGTAGGAGAGAGATTGATTCCCCCATCGGGTATTTCTATCACCTTCATACTTTACCAACTTTATCTCTTTCTTTAGTTCTGCATTTTCCTCCATGAGCTTCTTGATCGCTAGGTCTTTTTCCTTCATTTGAACATCGATCCTTGCAATATGACAAATTAGGTCATCGGTAGTTTTTCGTAGATGCATGAGCTCGTACTTGGCATCAACTTCATCGTAGGAAGGAGATCGGGATCTTTTCTTTGACGGGCCGGTTTCTTCAAGACGTTTCCCCCTTGCCTTCCGGTCTTGGAGTCGGGTGGTGATCGGGAGAATTAGGTAAAGTATCCGGACTATAGTTTGGTGAGGGAGGACCACCAAAGCCATAAGGTGGACTTTGGACTGGTCTTTCAGTAGAAGACCTTTCAGTATCTTTTTCAGTTGGCTTGAAAAGATTCATTTTGGTCGCTTGGTAAGAATTAGACATCCTAACATTAGGAAGGAGATTTTTGATCAGTTTTAAGATAAGATTGTAAAGCATATGTTTTAAGATTACAAGGCAATCCTAAGTGCTTTAATGTATAAGGCAGGAAAGGTTATAGTTTCCAAGATTGCTAAGGCACCCTAGCTAACAAGTAAGGCACACATAAAAATGCAATCCTGGTTCTCTATAACAGCCTGGTTATGCTCTGATACAAATCTGTAACGGCCTCCCAATAGGGTCTGGAAGGAACGTCACTAATATCAAAATATACCAACATATTATAATACGAGAACAATTCTAAATGATAAAATAATTAAGCTTTATTGAGTACGCAGCGAAAAATGAAATGTCGTTACAATAATGGAAATTACAATAAAGTAATTATTTCAAATGCAAGAGTAATAAATGCGATAGTTCTTGATCCTAAGTCCAAGTAGCATCACATAAGCAGTAGATAAGTATACTTAATCAAACAGCACCTGAGACAAAACATGCTAAAGTGTCAACCAAAAAGGTTGAGTGAAGTTCATAGGTTTAACAAAAGTAGGAATAGTTGTTTTTAGAAAACAAGATTTAGTTTGTAAAGTTGATCTCCCGCATGATCAAAAAGTTATGTCAAAGCGTGATATTTAGACTAAACGATCGTGTTTTCCCCATGACAAGTTGTGTCTGTCCTTATCGGTTTAAATTTCATTATCAAGTAATACAAAGACTTAGTCAAATGTATCGGGGCCGTTACTCCCGATAGGCCTACCCCCAATAATTAAGCATGCCGCAGCAATTAAAAATATCATTGTAGGGACTTAGTCGGACATAGCCGGGTATAGCGTTTAACAGTTTGGTACTTTTGTCTAAAGTGTAAAAAGTAAAAACAGCATGAGTCTCACCTCAAAAGTAAGTAAGTTTGCTAGCAATAAAGGGGGGCTATAAATTCACCTTAGTAAGTAGAGTGAGAGAGTTATTCCTCGGAAACAGAAAGTTGGACGAGTGAGCAGGAAAGTCAACCTATGACATTTAAGAGTAGTTAAGTGTTTTGCCCATGTTTAAGTTTAATTACGTGTTTAAGTATAGTTTGCTTCACTAAGTTTCTATTCTTAGTAAGTTTCTATTTTTAGAAAGTTTCCATTTTTAGAAAGTTTCCTATTTTAATAGGTTCCCTATTTTAGTAAGTTTCTATACTTAGAAAGTTTCTACTTAAAGAGTGTTTTCCATTTTAGGATACTTGTCGCATTAGATAAGCTTCCAATCACCCCTTTCCCTTCGAATGGCCATTTCAGGTCTAGGGGCTTGAGCTATAGGACCCTTTAAATCGAAAATCCAAACCCTTCTGCCAAGAGTTTCGTAGAAACCATTCGTCCAGAAAGTTCGAAGATCTATACATCTCTAATACATATCCCAAAATGTCTTTACGTGTTATAATATAAGTAGTAGGTTATAGGTGTTAATAATAGTAACAATGTATACATGTTAATTAATAGTATAAGTAGTATTAGGGTTTCATTAATTAGGGTTAGTTAATTAAAGTGGTATTTTAATGATTAGGGTTTGTAATAAATGACTAGGGTTTAATTAATGTCCTAGGGTTTAGGTTTAATTAATTAGGTTTAGGTTAAAGTTAATTTAGAGTTTTAATAATATATGTACAATATATGTGTCGTGTATATATATTGTAAATTTATTTAGACAAGATAACTTTAAAATATAAATTTATTAATTTAATACGTCTAATAGTTATCTTATTAAGTAAGTTAATGATTTTTATAAAAATTTATGAAAAAGTTCGGATTTATTTTATATGGAAACTTCAAAAATTGTTTTAACCATATCTAACTCAATTTTAATCCAAATCACATGATATTTATATGCATTTTGATTGGTTTTGAAAGGGGAATCCAAATATGAACTCAAAATAAGAGAATAATACTTTTTCAGTTTCTAAAAAATTAGTGTTCTAATAAATACGAATTTAGTCATACTTAAAACAAGGTTAGCAAGCTTAATAACTAAAGATACTTGGTATACTAAAATTAATTCTAATAAGTGACTATATATTCAATTAATGATATTTGATTAGGTTTAAATATGTTAGGGTTAGATATTTAGGGTTTGTAGATCATACATTATATATATATATATATATATATATATATATATATATATATATATATATATATATATATATATATATATATATATATATATATATATATATATTTTGTACTCGACATATATGTATGTATATGTATATTTATTATTTTTTTACATGAACAATATAATTGTATATGATCTAGTATGAATGTAATTATGAATATAACATGAATTGAAAGTAAACTTTAAGAGTTTTGGATCTAGGGTTTTACCTTGATGAAGATCTATGAAGATTAACAAGAAAAAGTTGATGAACAATTGAAGATGAAGATCAAACCCTTGAAGATTTGAAGAACACCTTGAAGATCTTGATAAACACGAAGAACACGATGAAGATCCTTTGAAGATTTGCTTGAAGATCACTTGAAGATCTTGAAGATGGGGTGGTGATTTTCGGTTCTTCTTGACCCAAATTAGGAGAGAGGGAGGGAGAGATTTGAGAGAGAATTGTAAGAATAATTTGGTACAAGAATAGCTCTAGCCTAGGTCCCTATTTATAGGAGCGATTGGAGGGTTCTAGAATTAGGGTTTAACAAGTAATACTTAGGGAACAAGTTAGGGTTAAATGAGGAGGCGGAGGAGGTATTTTGGGCCAAAAATATGGAGGGCAAAAGGGTAATTATACCCCTTAAAATTTCGGCTAGGGTTTAGGGGAATTAGGGTTAACTTTTTCACTCTAGTCCTTGTACCTTAATTTAGCTTAGATGGTTCCTTAATTATCCAAATTTAATTATTTAAATGTACAAAGTTTAAGGTTATTTATTTTGTTCACAAAGGTTCATTAACCCTTTATTTTTATCTTTTATTAACTTGTCGTTTATCACACAAAGTTAATTATACGTTTTTATAATTTTTTTTAACGCTTAACGATTATTGATTATAGTTAAATCGTTAAGTTTAATTACATCGTTTGGGAAAATTAAATGATGAAAGGATATATATAAATGTTGGAAATTTGAGGGTCGTTATATTATCTCTATGAAGAACGAGATTCCTCAGACTAATATCCAAGCTTGAGAGATCTTTGATATATGGGGATTAGACTTCATGGGCCCATTCCCAAAGTCTAACGGGAAAGAATATGTCCTCATAGCAGTAGATTACGTCTCCAGATGGGTCGAAGCTTAAGCATTTCCGACTAATGATGCCAAAGTCGTCACAAATTTCCTGAAGAGACTCTTCTACAGATTTGAAGCTCCCCGTGCGATAATAAGTGATAGAGGCACACACTTTTGTAACACTCAGTTTATGAAGGTGATGCAACAATACAGAGTTACCCACAAGATTTCCACCGCCTATCATCCGCAGACCAACAGACAAGCAGAGGTCACGAACAGAGCGCTCAAAAGAATCTTGGAACGAACTGTCGGCCATCATGGAAATAAATGGGCCGAGAAGCTAGATGATGCTCTGTGGGCATTCCGGACTGCCTACAAGAATCCTCTAGGAACTACACCCTACCGCATGATATATGGAAAAGCTTGTCACCTTCTGCTAGAACTCAAATACAAAGCTCTCTGGGCGCTGAAGACCTGAAACCTCGATCCCTTAGTTACAGGGAGACATAGGAAAATGCAAATGAACGAACTCAGCGATTTGAGAGACCAATCATATGAAACATCATACATCTACAAGGAACGAACAAAGCTTATGCATGATGAAAAATTAATTCCTACAAAGTTCGCCCCTGGAGATAAAGTTCTTCTCTTCAATTCTCAGTTCAAGAAGTTCGCGGTAAAATTTAGATCAAGATGGAGTGGCCCATACAAAGTTGTACACGCGTTTCCACACGGAGCCGTGGAATTGAAAGGATCTACTGGTAATTTCAAAGTCAACGATCATCGGTTGAAAGCTTATCTAGAATACCATGATAAGGAGGAGCATCTCTTCTCCTTTGATCCATTCTGAAGATCTGACAAGGAAAAGTCGAGCTGTAACGACTTGATAAACAAAGCGCTCTTCGGAGGCACCCCTTGCTTATCCTTTTTATTACTTATTTTTATTTTTTTTATTATTTTCAGTCTTAAGATATTACCTATGTGTACTAACAACTAAGCGCCATACTTGCGCTTAGTGCTTACAAGTTTGTTGAATGTGTTCAGGAAAAATGCCAAGTTCAGAAGCTTCAGCTTACATTCCCATTCGCAGGAGGAGGACTCCTGTAGTTTACTCTTCCGAAAGCAGTGCTGATCAGAACAGGCCATCAACAGGGCAATTAGGCCCAAGGCATTTGATATTAGAGAGCGTTGAGGAAGATATCAGCACAGCATCACCAGCTCCTCCCGTCCGACGATCTAGACGTTTAGCCAGGAGACCAGCCGAGCACACACAGTTTCCAGATACGCATGAGCCAAAGATAGTGATACATTACGGAGCCACTTTGAGTGACCCTGATGTTGCATGGGCACTACTCAGAGATCAGAAGAGACTCTACAGAGCTCTGAGAGCATACCTCCAGCGCGAGGGGATGCCACGCAGTACTCTGGGCCCATCTTCATTTAGGCTAGCATACCGTATTCAGCCAACACGATGAGCTACGCCCAGGCGCTCCACACCGGCCTCAGTTCACTCAGTTGCCTCAGCTGCTATGCCTGCACATGCTACTCCAGTCACCGAGCCAGTTTCAGTCACTGAGTTACCAGAGGGTTGTCACCTAGTCACTATTCCTATTTCAGTGGAGCCACCAATGGCCCAGATATTTGAGATCATTGGGAGCATAATTGACGAGGAGCCTTTCCCGGACTTATCTCACCTGGAGAAGCTGACAGACTTATGTCTGGATTCTTTACTTGGCCCTGAGTTGGATATAGGGCAACCTCTCGAGTACTTGCCGAACCTAGAGGATGATGAGATCTTCAGATACTTCGCAGGGCCAACACAGCGCATTGACCAGGATAGTATCCCATAGACTACTTTATCTTTATCTTATTTTTATCTTTTTGAAGCATTGTACTGAAAAATTATATATAGTGGAAATGCTGCCTTTCTCTTTTTGTTCCTCATGCAGAAATATTATCAAAAGAGACTGGTATGTAGGAGATTGACCGTAGGAAGGCCCAGCACTGGGAAAGTAACACGGCTATAGGGAAGTAATCCTTCCTCAAACCTATTTCAATTATAACGTACTAAAATCTCTAAGTGTGGGGTAACCCCCGCAACTAACTTAGAATTTTAGAAGTCAATGTCCTTAATTTATATAGTATCAAAATATTCTTTCTAGAGAACATTAGGGACAATGTTCTTCTAAGTGTGGGGTAATGGGTAAGGTTTTTAAAGGTCGAAGTTTTATAGTCAAGAAACGTCAGGTTTTGAAAAATTCTTTTGTCCAAAAAGTAATTGAGCAATGGATATTGGGTAATTTTGAAAAATTCTTACTTTGTTTTTGCCCAAAATATCTAATAAAATTGCTAGAAATCGATTTTCGGGACATTTATTAGAACGGGACGATTAAGCTGAAACTTGTGTTTTGTGTCAAAAGATTTCTTTTAAGAAAATATGTAAAAGGCTACGCATGATCAAGCACGACCCCTACTCTAAAAAGTGAGGAATATTGGACCCAAAGTATCTGTATGACCCATCAAATCTACAGTGCTTTGTTATTTCAATTGATGAGTGTGCCGGTGTACAGTTCAAGTTAGAACTTGGTTCAGTCATACGTTTCAAGACCAATGATTAGTGAGCGCCATACGTGGTGCAGGTGCGATACTCCTTCCGAAATCATTATGAATAGAGAAGACAAAAAGCCCACTGTTTTCGTTTCTACTACACGTAATTTAAACCGACCAACTCACATAAAGAGTTGATGAATCAGAAATATTCACCCTCAAATTCACTCCCCTTTCCATTCACCAAAAGGTCCAGAGATCAATAAAGACATAGATCGATCAAATTTGCTTCAAAAGCACTAGTTGAAAGATTCTGAACCCCTGATTATTTTTGATAGGTCAAAGACCTATTTTCAGTGGATTATCATTTCCTGTCTGGGCACCAGGAACGAAAGACAAAAGTTATGAAGAAAGGGTATGCTAAAAAAGTTGATTATGAAAGAGCAAAGTCTCTAAGAGCAAAGTCTCTAATAAGGCAAAAAGAAACCCGAGGAGAAGCCCTGAAGAAGAATGCTGGAAGAGCAAAAGAAAATTCTAGAAAAAGTCTTAGCAAAATCCGCCTCTTCCGAAGAAAACCTTTACGGAATTCTCAGCCATTATCTATCCAAAATGGATACTTTGAAGAATCAAAGTCTATCAATTCTCTTGAATCAAGAGATCTGGATCTCTTTCACCAAATTCATAAATTTCCAACCAAACCCTATTAGCCCGTCTTCCTCTTGAAAGAATGCTTAGGAAGAAGATCAGTGCCGTCCTTACTTAACCGGTGGAGATATCGATGCTTTACCAAGCCTATGATGAGAACTGTTACACGACTGGCTTCTGAGCGATAATACAATTAGAATAGGACACCCTAAACACTTGAGTGATATGAGTGATCCGTCAGTGAGGAGCCTGATCATGTATACTCTACATCCGAGAGTTGGAAAGTACGCCTTTTCCACTATGGACGTAATTGAAATCTAGCGACCAAATCATCAAAGCTCGAAACTTTTTCTAATACTTTCGAAAGATGTGACGACTTCTGATGAAGGCATAATAAAAAGATCTACGAGTGGGGGAAGGGAGAATCTATTAGAAAGATCCTTATATTCCCACTTTCTTGCTTGAGGACAAGCAAAGCTAAGTGTGGGGTATTTGATATCGGGCAAAAAGTCACGTTTTTACCCCCTTTATTAAGCCCTAAAACAATAAAGATTAAAACTTTGTCGGCAAAATTATCGCTTTTTCGGTGGATTTTGTAGATTAAGTAATTACAAAGGCAATGCAAAAAGAATCAAGTAAAACGGAGCTAAAACGAAGATTCTAGAGCGAAAACGGTGAAAGACAAGAAATCAAGTTACGATCTAGTGAATCAAGGCTGACCAGCACCAGATACGGCCTGCCATACGGACTACCATATGGCCTGCCAGTATGGAGTATGGCGTACCAAACGGCCCAGCAAACGCCCCAAAGAAACGGCCTGCCAGTCAAACGGCCTGCCAAATACGGGCCACCAAACGGGCTGCCATACGGCCTGCCAGCCGTATTTTGGCAAAAACCTGGTCTATTTAAAGGGCCTTCTCCATCCATTCTAAAACACACTCAACTTGCAATTCAATTTATATTTTCAATCTTTTAGTTAGTTTTTAGTAGTAGTTAGCTTAGCTTTTATTTTCCAGAGGATATCCCGGCGAGTCCCTGCGATCTCGGGCAGATTTGTTCGGCCTTTTCAGGTTTTTAACCGAAACGCTTGTCTTTTGTATTAAATATTTATTCTTACTGTTTATGTTTAATAATGCGTTCCGATATTGCCATGATAGCTTAATTTATCTATATGTTTCCATGATAGAAGTTTGGGTTAGCGTAATTATGTTAATTTAGTACGATTACTGTTATAATACTGAACTAGGAAGTCTGATAGATTTGTATGCTAGCATCTTAAGGATTGACAAACCGAGGTTGTGATCAGGACTTGTCTACCTATATGAAATTAGCTACTTCATAGGATTAAGACCCCTGGTTATACTGTATCTGAAGATTCTATGAACTCGGTATGGCCGGAGTTCCCAAGAGGCATCTAATGCACTTTTACGACAAGGAACTTAGGAATTGAGACATGAATGACCTAGTATACCTATCGACTGTTCCGAAGAGACCTCTTAGGAGCTGTTAAGATCTAGTTAGTGCCTTTACTGTATGACCCAAGCCTATTGCATGTTCTTGTCTGATTTTTGCCCTAGGTCTTAGTCATATCAACTGTTTAGGTATTCATTAGGTTTCTATCTGCTTTACTATCAGTATGTTAACTGTAATGCTATATAATGTCTGATTTGTTGTGATCTCATTAGTATGATGGAATGGTTGTTAGTTTTCATTTAAGGTTTTGCTAACTTAAACCGACGGACTCCTTCCGTTTGTGATCAGTGTTCAATCAACACGGCACGTTGTTATTCAGTTACCTAAACTGATAACGAGAGTTACGATTAGAGCTTAACTCACTAATAAATCTAGTACTTTACTGAGGATAACCTCCGAGGTATTGTTACACTTCAGTTATACGACCAAGTGACATACTTCTCACTGCTCAAAGAGAAATCCGAGAGTTCAAAGACAAGTAGGTCTGTGTAATTGGCTCATCCAACCAGATCTGCATCAATCCAAGCATAGTCTTAAACATAAGCATAATTACCTTTCCCTAACCCAATACTAATATCTTGGTCAACATTTCCCTGATCTGCATACTCCGGATATCCTTCCACTTTATTTACTTTTCTGCATTTAGGACCTTTAGCTAAAATCAACTACTATATTTTATCCAGGTAATTTAACTAAAAGACAATTATCCACTTTATCTTCAATTCGTTAATCAGCATAAAATTCGACACTAGGTTAACTTACACCTTCTATGAAATGTCCCATTCTTATTGATTAAAAACGTTCCATATTAATTGATTTCGTTGCGAGGTTTTGACCTCTATATGAGACGTTTTTCAAATACTGCATTCATTTTTAAAACAAACCATAACCTTTATTTCATAAATAAAGGTTTAAAAAGCTTTACGTAGATTATCAAATAATGATAATCTAAAATATCCTGTTTACACACGACCATTACATAATGGTTTACAATACAAATATGTTACATCGAAATCAGTTTCTTGAATGCAGTTTTTACACAATATCATACAAACATGGACTCCAAATCTTGTCCTTATTTTAGTATGCAACAGCGGAAGCTCTTAGTATTCACCTGAGAATAAACATGCTTTAAACGTCAACAAAAATGTTGGTGAGTTATAGGTTTAACCTATATATATCAAATCTTAACAATAGACCACAAGATTTCATATTTCAATACACATCCCATACATAGAGATAAAAATCATTCATATGGTGAACACCTGGTAACCGACATTAACAAGATGCATATATAAGAATATCCCCATCATTCCAGGACACCCTTCGGATATGATATAAATTTCGAAGTACTAAAGCATCCGGTACTTTGGATGGGGTTTGTTAGGCCCAATAGATATATCTTTAGGATTCGCGTCAATTAGGGTGTCTGTTCCCTAATTCTTAGATTACCAGACTTAATAAAAAGGGGCATATTCGATTTCGATAATTCGACCATAGAATGTAGTTTCAGGTACTTGTGTCTATTTTGTAAATCATTTATAAAACCTGCATGTATTCTCATCCCAAAAATATTAGATTTTAAAAGTGGGACTATAACTCACTTTCACAGATTTTTACTTCGTCGGGAAGTAAGACTTGGCCACTGGTTGATTCACGAACCTATAACAATATATACATATATATCAAAGTATGTTCAAAATATATTTACAACACTTTTAATATATTTTGATGTTTTAAGTTTATTAAGTCAGTTGTCCTCGTTAGTAACCTACAACTAGTTGTCCACAGTTAGCTGTACAGAAATAAATCGATAAATATTATCTTCAATCAATCCATGATCCAGTGTATACGTATCTTAGTATTGATCACAACTCAAACTATATATATTTTGGAATCAACCTCAACCCTGTATAGCTAACTCCAACATTCACATATAGAGTGTCTATGGTTGTTCGGAAATATATATAGATGTGTCGACATGATAGGTCGAAACATTGTATACGTGTATATGGTATCTCAAGATTACATAATATACAATACATGTTGATTAAGTTATGGTTGGAATAGATTTGTTACCAATTTTCACGTAGCTAAAATGAGAAAAATTATCCAATCTTGTTTTACCCATAACTTCTTCATTTTAAATCCGTTTTGAGTGAATCAAATTGCTATGGTTTCATATTGAACTCTATTTTATGAATCTAAATAGAAAAAGTATAGGTTTATAGTCAGAAAAGTAAGTTACAAGTCGTTTTTGTAAAGGTAGTCATTTCAGTCGAAAGAACGACGTCTAGATGACCATTTTAGAAAACATACTTCCACTTTGAGTTTAACCATAATTTTTGGATATAGTTTCATGTTCATAATAAAAATAATTTTCTCAGAATAACAACTTTTAAATCAAAGTTTATCATAGTTTTTAATTAACTAACCCAAAACAGCCCGCGGTGTTACTACGACGGCGTAAATCCGGTTTTACGGTGTTTTTCGTGTTTCTAGGTTTTAAATCATTAAGTTAGCATATCATATAGATATAGAACATGTGTTTAGTTGATTTTAAAAGTCAAGTTAGAAGGATTAACTTTTGTTTGCGAACAAGTTTAGAATTAACTAAACTATGTTCTAGTGATTACAAGTTTAAACCTTCGAATAAGATAGCTTTATATGTATGAATCGAATGATGTTATGAACATCATTACTACCTTAAGTTCCTTGGATAAACCTACTGGAAAAGAGAAAAATGGATCTAGCTTCAACGGATCCTTGGATGGCTCGAAGTTCTTGAAGCAGAATCATGACACGAAAACAAGTTCAAGTAAGATCATCACTTGAAATAAGATTGTTATAGTTATAGAAATTGAACCAAAGTTTGAATATAATTATTACCTTGTATTAGAATGATAACCTACTGTAGGAAACAAAGATTTCTTGAGGTTGGATGATCACCTTACAAGATTGGAAGTGAGCTAGCAAACTTGAAAGTATTCTTGATTTTATGTAACTAGAACTTGTAGAATATATGACGAACACTTAGAACTTGAAGATAGAACTTGAGAGAGATCAATTAGATGAAGAAAATTGAAGAATGAAAGTGTTTGTAGGTGTTTTTGGTCGTTGGTGTATGGATTAGATATAAAGCATATGTAATTTTGTTTTCATGTAAATAAGTCATGAATGATTACTCATATTTTTGTAATTTTATGAGATATTTCATGCTAGTTGCCAAATGATGGTTCCCACATGTGTTAGGTGACTCACATGGGCTGCTAAGAGCTGATCATTGGAGTGTATATACCAATAGTACATACATCTAAAAGCTGTGTATTGTACGAGTACGAATACGGGTGCATATGAGTAGAATTGTTGATGAAACTGAACGAGGATGTAATTTTAAGCATTTTTGTTAAGTAGAAGTATTTTGATAAATGTATTGAAGTCTTTCAAAAGTATATAAATACATATTAAAACACTACATGTATATACATTTTAACTGAGTCGTTAAGTCATCGTTAGTCGTTACATGTAAGTGTTGTTTTGAAACCTTTAGGTTAACGATCTTGTTAAATGTTGTTAACCCAATGTTTATAATATCAAATGAGATTTTAAATTATTATATATCATGATATTATCATGTATGAATATCTCTTAATATGATATATATACATTAAATGTCTTTACAACGATAATCGTTATATATATGTCTCGTTTAAAAATCATTAAGTTAGTAGTCTTGTTTTTACATATGTAGTTCATTGTTAATATACTTAATGATATGTTTACTTATCATAGTATCATGTTAACTATATATATATATATCCATATATATGTCATCATATAGTTTTTACAAGTTTTAACGTTCGTGAATCACCGGTCAACTTGGGTGGTCAATTGTCTATATGAAACATATTTCAATTAATCAAGTCTTAACAAGTTTGATTGCTTAACATGTTGGAAACATTTAATCATGTAAATATCAATTTCATTTAATATATATATATATATATATATATATATATATATATATATATATATATATATATATATATATATATATATATATATATATATATATATATATATATATATATATATATATAAACATGGAAAAGTTCGGGTCACTACAGTACCTACCCGTTAAATAAATTTCGTCCCGAAATTTTAAGCAGTTGGAGGTGTTGACGTATCTTCTGGAAATAAATGCGGGTATTTCTTCTTCATCCGATCTTCTCATTCCCAGGTGAACTCAGGTCCTCTACGAGCATTCCATCGAACCTTAACAATTGGTATCTTGTTTTGCTTAAGTCTCTTAACCTCACGATCCATTATTTCGACGGGTTCTTCAATGAATTGAAGTTTTTCATTGATTTGGATTTCGTCCAATGGAATAGTAAGATCTTCTTTAGCAAAACATTTCTTCAAATTTGAGACGTGGAAAGTGTTATGTACAGCCGCGAGTTGTTGAGGTAATTCAAGTCGGTAAGCTACTGGTCCGACACGATCAATAATCTTGAATGGTCCAATATACCTTGGATTTAATTTCCCTCGTTTACCAAATCGAACAACGCCTTTCCAAGGTGCAACTTTAAGCATGACCATCTCTCCAATTTCAAATTCTATATCTTTTCTTTTAATGTCAGCGTAGCTCTTTTGTCGACTCTGGGCGGTTTTCAATCTTTGTTGAATTTGGATGATTTTCTCTGTAGTTTCTTGTATTATCTCCGGACCCGTAATCTGTCTATCCCCCACTTCACTCCAACAAATCGGAGACCTGCACTTTCTACCATAAAGTGCTTCAAATGGCGCCATCTCAATGCTTGAATGGTAGCTGTTGTTGTAGGAAAATTCTGCTAACGGTAGATGTCGATCCCAACTATTTTCGAAATCAATAACACAAGCTCGTAGCATGTCTTCAAGCGTTTGTATCATCCTTTCGCTCTACCCATCAGTTTGTGGATGATAGGCAGTACTCATGTCTAGACGAGTTCCCAGTGCTTGCTGTAATGTCTGCCAGAATCTTGAAATAAATCTGCCATCCCTATCAGAGATAATAGAGATTGGTATTCCATGTCTGGAGACGACTTCCTTCAAATACAGTCGTGCTAACTTCTCCATCTTGTCATCTTCTCTTATTGGCAGGAAGTGTGCTGATTTGGTGAGACGATCAACTATTACCCAAATAGTATCAAAACCACTTGCAGTTCTTGGCAATTTAGTGATGAAATCCATGGTAATGTTTTCCCATTTCCATTCCGGGATTTCGGGTTGTTGAAGTAGACCTGATGGTTTCTGATGCTCGGCTTTAACCTTAGAACACGTCAAACATTCTCCTACGTATTTAGCATTATCGGCTTTCATACCCGGCCACCAAAATCGTTTCTTGAGATCCTTGTACATCTTCCCCGTTCCAGGATGTATTGAGTATCTGGTTTTATGAGCTTCTCTAAGTACCATTTCTCTCATATCTCCAAATTTTGGTACCCAAATCCTTTCAGCCCTATACCGGGTTCCGTCTTCCGGAATATTAAGATGCTTCTCCGATCCTTTGGGTATTTCATCCTTTAAATTTCCCTCTATTAAAACTCCTTGTTGCGCCTCCTTTATTTGAGTAGTAAGGTTATTGTGAATCATTATATTCATAGATTTTACTCGAATGGGTTCTCTGTCCTTCCTGCTCAAGGCGTCGGCTACCACATTTGCCTTCCCCGGGTGGTAACGAATCTCAAAGTCGTAATCATTCAACAATTCAATCCACCTACGCTGCCTCATATTCAGTTGTTTCTGATTAAATATGTGTTGAAGACTTTTGTGGTGGGTATATATAATACTTTTGACCCCATATAAGTAGTGCCTCCAAGTCTTTAATGCAAAAACAACCGCGCCTAATTCCAAATCATGCGTCATATAATTTTGCTCGTGAATCTTCAATTGTCTAGACGCATAAGCAATCACCTTCATTCATTGCATTAATACACAACCGAGACCTTGCTTTGATGCGTCACAATAAATCACAAAATCATCATTCCCTTCAGGCAATGACAATATAGGTGCCGTAGTTAGCTTTTTCTTCAATAACTAAAACGCTTTCTCTTGTTCATCCTTCCATTCAAATTTCTCCCCTTTATGCGTTAATGCAGTCAAGGGTTTTGCTATTCTGGAAAAGTCTTGGATGAACCTTCTGTAGTAACCAGCTAGTCCTAAAAACTGGCGTATGTGTTTCGGAGTTTTCGGGGTTTCCCACTTTTCAACAGTTTCTATCTTTGCCGGATCCACCTTAATACCTTCTTTGTTCACTATGTGACCGTGGAATTGAACTTCTTCCAACCAAAATGCACACTTTGAAAACTTAGCGTACAATTCTTCCTTCCTCAATACTTCTAACACCTTTCTCAAATGTTCACCGTGTTCTTGGTCATTCTTTGAGTAAATAAGTATGTCATCAATAAAAACAATGACAAACTTGTCAAGGTATGGTCCACACACTCGGTTCATAAGGTCCATGAACACAGCTGGTGCATTAGTTAAACCAAACGGCATGACCATAAACTCGTAATGACCGTAACGTGTTCTGAAAGCAGTCTTTGGAATATCATCTTCTTTCACCCGCATTTGATGATACCCGGAACGAAAGTCAATCTTTGAATAAACAGACGAGCCTTGTAGTTGATCAAATAAGTCGTCGATTCTCGGTAGTGGATAACGGTTTTTGATGGTAAGTTTGTTCAACTCTCTGTAGTCAATACACAACCTAAATGTACCATCCTTCTTCTTGACAAACAAAACAGGAGCTCCCCATGGTGATGTGCTTGGTCGAATGAAACCACGTTTTAATAGTTCTTTCAGTTGGCTTTACAGTTCTTTCATCTCGCTGGGTGCGAGTCTATAAGGAGCACGAGCTATTGGTGCAGCTCCTGGTACAAGATCTATTTGAAATTCAACAGATCGATGTGGAGGTAGTCCCGGTAATTCTTTCGGAAATACATCGGGAAATTCTTTTGCGACGGGAACATCATTGATGCTCTTTTCTTCAGTTTGTACTTTCTCAACGTGTGCTAGAACAGCATAGCAACCTTTTCTTATTAGTTTTTATGCCTTCAAATTACTAATAAGATGTAGCTTCATGTTGCCCTTTTCTCCGTACACCATTAAGAGTTCTCCTTCTTCTCGTACAATGCGAATTGCATTTTTATAACATACGATCTCTACTTTCACCTTCTTCAGCCAGTCCATCCCAACTATTACATCAAAACTCCCTAACTCTACTGGTATCAAATCAATCTTAAATATTTCGCTACCCAGTTTAATTTCTCGATTCCGACATATATTATCTGCTGAAATTAATTTACCGTTTGCTAATTCGAGTAAAAATTTACTATCCAACGGCGTCAATGGACAACTTAATTTAGCACAAAAATCTCTACTCATATAGCTTCTATCCGCACCCGAATCAAATAAAACGTAAGCAGATTTATTGTCAATAAGAAACGTACCCGTAACAAGCTCCGGGTCTTCCTGTGCCTCTGCCACATTAATATTGAAAACTCTTCCGCGGCCTTGTCCATTCGTGTTCTCCTGGTTCGGGAAATTTCTAATAATGTGGCCCGGTTTTCCACATTTATAACAAACTACATTGGCATAACTTGCTCCGACACTACTTGCTCCGCCATTACTCGTTCCGACACCATTTGTTCCTTTCGTTCTGTTAACCCCTGGTCCGTAGACCTCACACTTCACCGCGCTATGACCATTTCTTTTATACTTGTTGCAAAATTTGGTGCAGAACCCCGAGTGATACTTTTCACACCTTTGGCATAGCTGCTTCTGATTGTTGTTGTTGTTGCGGTTGTTATTGTTGTTGGGATGATTGTTGTAGTTGCTGTTGTTGTTGTTGTTGTTGTTGTTGTTGTTGTTGTTGTTGTTGGGCCGTTTGTTGTAGTTGCGATTGATGTTGCGATTGTTGGGATAATTGTTGTAATTGCTGTTGTTGTATTGGTGATTCTTATCACCATTTTCCTCCCACTTTCTTTTGACTTGCTTCACATTGGCCTCTTCAACCGTCTGTTCTTTAATTCTTTCCTCAATATGGTTCACTAGTTTGTGAGCCATTCTACATGCCTGTTGTATGGAGGCGGGCTCATGTGAACTTATATCTTCTTGGATTCTTTCCGGTAATCCTTTCACAAACGCGTCGATCTTCTCTTCCTCATCTTCGAATGCTCCCGGACACAATAGGCACAATTCTGTGAATCGTCTTTCGTACGTGGTAATATCAAATCCTTGGGTTCGTAACCCTCAAAGTTCTGTCTTGAGCTTATTGACCTAGGTTCTGGGACGGTACTTCTCGTTCATCAAGTGCTTGAATGCTGACCACGGTAGTGCGTACGCATCGTCTTGTCCCACTTGCTCTAGATAGGTATTCCACCATGTTAACGCAGAACCTGTGAAGGTATGCGTAGCGTACTTCACTTTGTCCTCTTCAGTACACTTACTTATGGTAAACACCGATTCGACCTTCTCGGTCCACCGTTTCAATCCGATCGGTCCTTCGGTTCCATCAAATTCCAAAGGTTTGCAGGCAGTGAATTCTTTGTAGGTGCATCCTACACGATTTCCTGTACTGCTAGATCCAAGGTTATTGTTGGTATGTAGCGCAGCCTGTACTGCGGCTATGTTTGAAGCTAGAAAAGTACGGAATTCCTCTTCATTCATATACACAGTGTGTCGAGTAGTCGGTGCCATTTCCTTCAAAATAGTCAAATGGAACAAGTTAATCATACAGAATATTAAAAGTAGTTAATAGTATTTCGTAGCATAATATGAACTCATTTATAAAAGTTTTTTCTTCATATTAGCGTTTTATAAGTTTAAATTCGGGTAGTACCTACCCGTTAAGTTCATACTTAGTAGCTAATATACAATTCAACTACTACAATTCTATATGAAAAACTGATTATAATAATATTTCGCGTTCAAACTTTTACACAATATTTTACAAACTTACAATACCGCTTTTTTTACATATAGCATGAAATATAGCACACAATAAATTTGATACAAGATGGTTGTGAAGATAATTCTAGCTAGTACACAAGTCGTTCAGCAAAGGCAATAAAGACACGTAATTCATACGTCCAAAAACAAGTCATGCATTCTGGTTTTACTAGGATTACTTCCCATCCTTGGTCTTGTGGAACATAACCGTTATGGCCGTTGATAAGATAGTGTGTTGTAACGTCTTCAAAGGGATGAGGGTTACGTAATGTCCAACAGTCCCGTAACAATCTAAAAACCTCATTTCTTACCCCAATTACCGACTCCGTCACTTGTGGGAACGTTTTGTTTAATAGTTGTAGCCCGATGTTCTTGTTCTCACTTTGGTGAGAAGCGAACATTACTAATCTGTAAGCATAACATGCTTCTTTATGTTGCATGTTAGCCGCTTTTTCTAAATCAGGAAGTCCAATATTCGGATTTCCCAATGTGATATCCCCCATCTTTCGAACGAAAGCCTTTTATAAACCAAGGCATTCTTGGAACGTTCTTCGAATGTCTTACAAACTGATCTCGCCTTAAATAGTTGTGCCGAAGAATTCTGACCGACTTTAGACAAGATTTCATCAATCATGTCTCCGGGTAGGTCTCTTAAAATATTGGGTTGTCTATCCATTTTGTGTTTTTATACTGTAAAATAGACAAGAGTTAGATTCATAAAAAAAAAATACTTATTAATACAAGTAATTTTTACATATATCATAAAGCATAAGCACACTATATTACATATATTACACCACACGAATACAACTATCTTATTCCGACTCGCTTGTTTCTTCTTCTTCGGTTTTGATTCGTTTTGCCAAGTTTCTAGGGATATATGATGTTCCCCTAATACGAGCCGTTATTTTCCACATTGGTTTAGAAAAACCTGGTGGTTTAGAGGTTCCCGAGTCATTGTTACAACTTAAGGACTTCGGGGGTTGACGATACATATAAAGTTCATCGGGGTTGGAATTAGATTTCTCTATTTTTATGCCCTTTCTCTTATTATTTTCTTTTGCCTTTTTAAATTCAGTTGGGGTAATTTCTATAACATCATCGGAATTCTCGTCGGAATCCAATTTATCGGAGAATTGGTAATCCTCCCAATATTTTGCTTCCTTGGCGGAAACACCATTGATCATAATTAACCTTGGTCGGTTGGTTGAGGATTTTCTTTTACTTAACCGTTTTATTATTTCCCCCACCGATTCTATTTCCTCCTCCGGTTCCTCCTCTTCCGGTTCTGATTCTTCTTCCGATTCTGATTCTTCTTCCGGTTCTTCTTCGGGAACTTGTGAATTAGTCCAATATATATTCGACTCTTCGTTATTATTAGGTGAGTCAATGGGATTTGTGCTAGAGGTAAACATCTATCACACAATATCAAACATGTTAAGAGATTAATATATCACATAATATATACATGTTAATAATATATAGTTTCCAACAAAAATGTTAAGCAATCATTTTTAAAGAAAACACGGTTGAAGTCCAGACTCACTAATGCATCCTAACAAACTCGATAAGACACACTAATGCAAATTTTCTGGTTCTCTAAGACCAACGCTCGGATACCAACTGAAATGTCCCGTTCTTATTGATTAAAAACGTTCCATATTAATTGATTTCGTTGCGAGGTTTTGACCTCTATATGAGACGTTTTTCAAATACTGCATTCATTTTTAAAACAAACCATAACCTTTATTTCATAAATAAAGGTTTAAAAAGCTTTACGTAGATTATCAAATAATGATAATCTAAAATATCCTGTTTACACACGACCATTACATAATGGTTTACAATACAAATATGTTACATCGAAATCAGTTTCTTGAATGCAGTTTTTACACAATATCATACAAACATGGACTCCAAATCTTGTCCTTATTTTAGTATGCAACAGCGGAAGCTCTTAGTATTCACCTGAGAATAAACATGCTTTAAACATCAACAAAAATGTTGGTGAGTTATAGGTTTAACCTATATATATCAAATCGTAACAATAGACCACAAGATTTCATATTTCAATACACATCCCATACATAGAGATAAAAATCATTCATATGGTGAACACCTGGTAACCGACATTAACAAGATGCATATATAAGAATATCCCCATCATTCCAGGACACCCTTCGGAAATGATATAAATTTCGAAGTACTAAAGCATCCGGTACTTTAGATGGGGTTTGTTAGGCCCAATAGATCTATCTTTAGGATTCACGTCAATTAGGGATGTCTGTTCCCTAATTCTTAGATTACCAGACTTAATAAAAATGGGCATATTCGATTTCGATAATTCAACCATAGAATGTAGTTTCAGGTACTTGTGTCTATTTTGTAAATCATTTATAAAACCTGCATGTATTCTCATCCCAAAAATATTAGATTTTAAAAGTGGGACTATAACTCACTTTCACAGATTTTTACTTCGTCGGGAAGTAAGACTTGGCCACTGGTTGATTCATGAACCTATAACAATATATACATATATATCAAAGTATGTTCAAAATATATTTACAACACTTTTAATATATTTTGATGTTTTAAGTTTATTAAGTCAGCTGTCCTCGTTAGTAACCTACAACTAGTTGTCCACAGTTAGCTGTACAGAAATAAATCGATAAATATTATCTTGAATCAATCCATGATCCAGTGTATACGTATCTCGGTATTGATCACAACTCAAACTATATATATTTTGGAATCAACCTCAACCCTGTATAGCTAACTCCAACATTCACATATAGAGTGTCTATGGTTGTTCGGAAATATATATAGATGTGTCGACATGATAGGTCGAAATATTGTATACGTGTCTATGGTATCTCAAGATTACATAATATACAATACAAGTTGATTAAGTTATGGTTGGAATAGATTTGTTACCAATTTTCACGTAGCTAAAATGAGAAAAATTATCCAATCTTGTTTTACCCATAACTTCTTCATTTTAAATCCGTTTTGAGTGAATCAAATTGCTATGGTTTCATATTGAACTCTATTTTATGAATCTAAACAGAAAAAGTATAGGTTTATAGTCGGAAAAATAAGTTACAAGTCGTTTTTGTAAAGGTAGTCATTTCAGTCGAAAGAACGACGTCTAGATGACCATTTTAGAAAACATACTTTCACTTTGAGTTTAACCATAATTTTTGGATATAGTTTCATGTTCATAATAAAAATCATTTTCTCAGAATAAAAACTTTTAAATCAAAGTTTATCATAGTTTTTAATTAACTAACCCAAAACAGCCCGCGGTGTTACTACGACGGCGTAAATCCGGTTTTACGGTGTTTTTCGTGTTTCCAGGTTTTAAATCATTAAGTTAGCATATCATATAGATATAGAACATGTGTTTAGTTGATTTTAAAAGTCAAGTTAGAAGGATTAACTTTTGTTTGCGAACAAGTTTAGAATTAACTAAACTATGTTCTAATGATTACAAGTTTAAACCTTCGAATAAGATAGCTTTATATGTATGAATCGAATGATGTTATGAACATCATTACTACCTTAAGTTCCTTGGATAAACCTACTGGAAAAGATAAAAATGGATCTAGCTTCAACGGATCATTGGATGGCTCGAAGTTCTTGAAGCAGAATCATGACACGAAAACAAGTTCAAGTAAGATCATCACTTGAAATAAGATTGTTATAGTTATAGAAATTGAACCAAAGTTTGAATATGATTATTACCTTGTATTAGAATGATAACCTACTGTAATAAACAAAGATTTCTTGAGGTTGGATGATCACCTTACAAGATTGGAAGTGAACTAGCAAACTTGAAAGTATTCTTGATTTTATGTAACTAGAACTTGTAGAATATATGAAGAACACTGAGAACTTGAAGATAAAACTTGAGAGAGATCAATTAGATGAAGAAAATTGAAGAATGAAAGTGTTTGTAGGTGTTTTTGGTCATTGGTGTATGGATTAGATATAAAGGATATGTAATTTTGTTTTCATGTAAATAAGTCATGAATGATTACTCATATTTTTGTAATTTTATGAGATATTTCATGCTAGTTGCCAAATGATGGTTCCCACATGTGTTAGGTGACTCACATGGGCTGCTAAGAGCTGATCATTGGAGTGTATATACCAATAGTACATACATCTAAAAGCTGTGTATTGTACGAGTACGAATACGGGTGCATACGAGTAGAATTGTTGATGAAACTGAACGAGGATGTAATTGTAAGCATTTTTGTTAAGTAGAAGTATTTTGATAAATGTATTGAAGTCTTTCAAAAGTGTATAAATACATATTAAAACACTACATGTATATACATTTTAACTGAGTCGTTAAGTCATCGTTAGTCGTTACATGTAAGTGTTGTTTTGAAACCTTTAGGTTAACGATCTTGTTAAATGTTGTTAACCCAATGTTTATAATATCAAATGAGATTTTAAATTATTATATTATCATGATATTATCATGTATGAATATCTCTTAATATGATATATATACATTAAATGTCTTTACAACGATAATCGTTATATATATGTCTCGTTTAAAAATCATTAAGTTAGTAGTCTTGTTTTTACATATGTAGTTCATTGTTAATATACTTAATGATATGTTTACTTATCATAGTATCATCTTAACTATATATATATCCATATATATGTCATCATATAGTTTTTACAAGTTTTAACGTTCGTGAATCACCGGTCAACTTGGGTGGTCAATTGTCTATATGAAACATATTTCAATTAATCAAGTCTTAACAAGTTTGATTGCTTAACATGTTGGAAACATTTAATCATGTAAATATCAATTTCATTTAATATATATATATATATATAAACATGGAAAAGTTCGGGTCACTACATTCTTCACCTTAGAAATTAAAAGTAAATTTAGGCCCCGCATAATATAAATAAACGAAGACTCTGTGTGCTACCGAATCGGACATCGTGCGACCTAACGACACCGCACAAAAATAAAACCATCCGTTAGTAGCATATCAGCCAACAACTCTTATAGCTCTAGGGGTAAAGTCTAAACGGCGCGCGAGCCACTGGGGCCGCTCTTGGCACTAGATCAATCTAAAATTCGTCTCCTAGCGAGGTGAAAGACCAGGTACTCTTCCTGAAGGACCTTAAGGATAGTTTCTAATGGTTAGGACATCTTTGGGTCCCTTAATTATTGATTCAACTTTACTCATACGTGCCAGAATTGCGGGACATTCTCATCTCATGTACTTCTGGACCCTTGAGTAATTAATGTAAAATGACGGTGTACTGATCTTCTCTCTGTACACCATATGTAATACCCCGTCAGAATCCACTAACGGTGTATTAACTTCGGTCTCACAGTTTAGCGGTCACGCCCTCTATATGAGACGTTTCCGAAAAGTATTCGCATTAAATACCAAAGCAAAGTCATTTACTAAAGAAAATGCAACTGAAAAGTATTTGACATAAACGACCAACGTAATTAAACCCAAAACATTACAATAAGTAAATAGTTTCAATGCGAATATTTATTCTTTAAGTAAGACATGACAGAAAATATGTTGGATAACATTCCAGTTCTTGCAGCCAACATGCATGACAACTCTACAAAGCAGAAGCTATACCTCTATGGACCTTAGATAAAACATGCAAAATGTCAACGAAAAACGTTGAGTGAAATCTACAAGTTTAGTAAAGAATTTCGTAAGTTAGGCCACAAGATTTCTGGAAAACATCGTAAGAAAAGCATACATTATCATGAGCACTTGATTATAAAACTTTAACCCACGGATAGCTAAGCTACACGTCTTCCCTTTACCCTTTCTAAGCATACACCAAACAAGTGTACAAGTAACAACAACATAAGCACCTGTTATGTTTAGGTGAGGTTTGTTAAACCTAACGGTACCGTCCCTATAAGTCGAGCTTACTTAAAGTAATTAATATAATCAAGCTAAGGGATTTTTGATCTGAACTCATATGTATAGTTGTTTAAGTTACTTGTGCCTAATATGAAAAACATTTGTAAAAAGCATGTTATCTCATCCCTGTAAAACGTAGTAGGGACTGTAGACTCACCTTAGCAAAAGCACTGAAATCTCTTAGTAAAACCGTACAGTAGTCGAACAATCACGATCGAACAATGCAACCTAGTTAAACAGCTCACCTTAAGTATACATATAGGTCACACTATGTCAACCTATAGTGTACGCAAAGCCCTAGTGCTCAGACTGACTCAATAAGCAGTTAAAAGTCAACTAATCCAAGCAAGTCAACAAAAGCCAACCAAAGTCAAACCAAAAGTCAACTCGGTCAAAGTAGTCAACTAAAGTCAAACATCTCAGTAGGTCATGAAAATACAATCAACATGTAAAACCTAGGTCAAGTAACACTTTACAGTTCATAGTTCGGCAAATTGCACAATCGTAGTTTAACGCATGTCTTTAGAATACGTACATCGTAGAAAAACACGAGTATAACTCTTAGAAAATAACATGCAAAACTCCAGATCATAACTAGACTCAAAATCAATTCCAAAAAGTCTAACCCGAGCCTCATACGATGTCTACAAGTCGGGTTTCAAAAAAGGTCTAGTTATGGTTTACCAAATCAGTTTCTGCCCGCTCGTCAGTTTTAGAACATTTTTCAATACATATAGGAAATACATTTTGGTGAACGGACAATTGGAGATAACTCCAAACATCCCAAAGTTTTAGTGATAAAATAATCAAAGACATATCTTTAGCTAATTTGTACAGTTTAGCCAATCTTTACAGACCCTTCAGTTTTAATCAACAAACAGACATGTTACTTGGTCAAGCTTATATCTCATGGCAAAACACATTTTCAGAAGTTAACATGCAAATGAAATACATCAAATAACATATAAACTAACATATTGCATAAGATCAAAGCCTCAATCAATTTCTAGTTCACACAAGGTAATTTCTTTCACATTCGAAAACAGTTTCAGCTCTCTTTAAAACACGAATCTTCGTTTTGACGCACTGAGAGCATCGCAAAAGCTTTTGACGTGAATCTTTAGTCTAACATGCATGATTTTTCACAAGAAATACAATAGTACACAAATAATTAGCCAAATCATAAAGTACATAACTCAGAAATTTCGTATATCACGTAAACCCTAACGAAAACGTCGATTAAACATATCTTGAGCATACGATAACGAAATCAAGTGAAATCAAAGTCCAAATTTCACTAGTTTTTCGATACCTTTTCATCTAAACACATTATAAGATCAGATCACAAGTCAATTTTATCATATCATTAAAATACAAATTCATTTTTCATGCAAACAACATCAATTGATCAATTAAACGATAAACGACAACACAAAACATCATTAATTGAGCACTAGACTTGATTACACTATGTAATTGATAAAAAACTGAAATATAACAATAAGGGTTTGCAATTATAACTTTCTAGCACAATCAACGCACAATACTAGATGTAGAACGATACAACGGGCAACTTTGATTCTCAAAACTTTGTATAATTTTGAAGATTGATGATGATGGTGGTGGGTTGTATGTCAACAGCCAAAAGGGGAGGGGGAGAGAAAAAATAATCGACTAGCACAAGTGGGGGAATGAGGGTTTCAAGTCCCTTGCCAAGTATTTATAGTTAGGGCCTTTAATTAAGAAAGCTAATGACCCAATTAGCATGTTATAGTCCAAAACAAGTCCAAAGGGGTAAGGGGAAAGGGGGTTCAGCCGATGGCCCTATAAGGGGGGGGGGGGGGTCATTGGGCTCGTTTTGTTAATTTTTGGTACGTGCGTGGTCCGTTTCGAGTGCCGTTAACCGTACCGGGTCTTCGGAACGTTAACTAGTCGTTGAAACGCAATCACCATGTTTAATTCATTAAATAAAGAATAATTTAAATAATTTTTTCGTAAAAATAATAATTATTAAAAACAATTATTTTGTCATTTTTCTGAGTTCCGTAAACTGAAAAGCTTTCTAGGCAGTTAACTTAATCGTAACGTTTTCTAGTTATTTCGCTATCCGAAATAAATTCATAAATTAACATAACATATTAATTCAAGTAATCCACTAGGATCAAATATGCATTCAATTCCATTAAACACATAAGGTCTAAGTAAACATCGTTAAATACTTAACAGACAAGTAACGATAGTAAACAGAAAAAGTCGGATTGTTACACCATCATTGGTTCACTGTCGGAGAAAGGATTTCGAATAGTCTTCTGGTCGTAGGAGCCTTGGTTGTGTCGTCAGATAACCAGTCTGTTCCAACCACTAGGTCAAAACTTCCCAGTTTAATAGTTCTATAGAGTACACGTTGTCTAAGGAAGGTAGAGGATTATAAATGTTGTGACTAAATTCTGTAGCATTAAAGCTTCTATCAGCACTGGTGTTGATAGTATATATAAACATTATGATTGATGAGTAAGAACAAACTCGTGATGAATTTCATGGAGAATGATACTGAACAAGGTGTAATGGCAACTCAAATAGAATCTGATATTTAATCAAAAAGAGTTGGTGCAAACTTCCAAACGTATGTGTCTTGCGGGAAACAGATGAAGTGTAGTTCACGTCAATGTGTTTAAAGTCGGTCGGTAATGTTTTTAGGTATAAGGAAAATGATTGCGGCTTAAGAAAAGTACGTTAGAACAGAATGAGAAGGGATATGGTAACAAGTAGTAGTTAATAGTAACAAGTGAGTGGTGGTGGTAGTGATAAGTTGTGATAAGCAGTGATGGTAGTAGTGATGTGTAAGTTGATAGCATACTCGCATAATAAGTATATACACATGTATATTAATGCACCCAATAATACATAATAGTTATCATTTGGTAGACTCATATTAGGAAGCAAAATCGTGAGCTGCAGGTGGCTGAATGATAGGTAAGTTGAAAGTCAAGTAGATCATATCTACTATGTATTGTGTGGGCTGTTACCAGGAATTCATCCTCTAAAGATGTATCAGAAGTGAGTTATGATGCGTAGTAGCTAGTAGTAAATCGTGGAGGTGCTAGTAGTGATGAGTAGTATTTAGTAGTGTTAAGTAACGATAGGTAGCATTAAGTAGTAACGAGTAATAATAAGCAGCGAGAAGTAGTGATCGGTCGAGGCTAGCAGTGGAGGGGCGGCGTTGAGTAGTAGTTATCAACGATAAGTAATAAGGAGTAGTGGTATGAGATGATGGTTATGTTCCAAGCAGTGTCTTCGTAGTGCCAAGTAGTGATCGATGGTGACGGACAGTGTCTAGCAGTGACGAGTTGTGACATGATTACAAGTTTCTTATAAGTTATAATTACAATTAATTCACACAGTGTAAATTTCTACTCATATTTGAGATTATACGGTTTATGTTCTAAATGGTATTTTATCCAAGTAACCTACTTGACTCGCTTCTAATTCTTTATTTTGCGATGTCGGGACTTCTATATGAGTTACCGTAATGTAATCCCGGTCATTACATTACGCTATCTCATATTTCCATTTGACATTACTCCATAAGTTCAAGATAGCGTAGTCAACTTACTTCAATTAAGTCTCGCATCGCGTGTACGTATGCGATTCGTGATATAGTATTTAGTCCCAGTCCATATTGTATGGGTATCAGGTGCATATGTATGTGATGTAATGTTTAACCCTAATGCGCCCTACTGTTAGACACACTAACGCATTCTAGTTCCCTATAGCCAAAGCTCTGATACCAACTTTAACACCCCGTCAAAATCTAATAACGGAATGTTAACTCTGGTCCCAGTGCTTGGCTTAACTTCTACGTAAAAGCAATGTTTTACAGCGGAAGCAATTAATACCTGAGAAATAACACACAAAACGGGTCAACAATAATGTTGAGTGAATCTACAGGTTTTAGGTAAACAATACAATATATTTAAGAAATGATTTTCAGAAAACGTTTATTGGTGAAAGACCACCAAGGTTTAATATTAAAAGTTTGCAGACAACATTTGTCAAGTTTTAGTCTGTTTGTGTACATCAATGTCAAGTTCAGTTGTGTATGACATTCAAAAATGTTTTGTTTCTCCTGTTTGCAAAACACAAGTTTAAGTGACCAATTACAACATATGAGACCACAATGGTTTCATGTTTAAACTTTGTAGACAACATTGTGTCCGGTTTCAAATGTTTTTGGACAATATCATGTCAAGTTTTATTCCTCTTGTCTATAAACCACGGTTTTAAGTAGCGGAAAATAGTATCTAAAAACACTATTCAGAAAAATAGTTCATTTGCATTTGACCACGAGATTTCAATAAGCACAACCCAAAGTTTCAAAATGTTACATAATCCATGAGCACCTGAATACTAGCATAAAGACCTGCGTATAGTATACGCTACATTTATCCTTTACCCCATAAAATGTATACACTTGTTCCAGTACAAACAGTTCAAAGTAAATGCACCACAGTTATAGTAGGGTGACGTTTGTCTAACCTAATGGATCCGTCCATCTAAATTGTGCTTACCCGAAGGTAATAAAAGTATTCAAGCTAGGGGCTTTGTGAACTGTAACGACCCGGAAATTTCCGACCAAATTTAAACCCTAATCTCTATATGTTTCCGACACGATAAGCAAAAGCCCTAATGATGAGTCTAGAAAGTCTGAAATCTATATTTGGATAATCAGTTACCCTTTGACCATGCCTGACGATTCACGAACATTTATGTGTATATAAGTTATATGTTTATTAATTGATAACAAAGTATTAGATATATAATATTTAGGTTTCGATATAAAATTATTATACTTATCGGAGAAGGTAAAAGGTAATGGAATAACTGAAACTGTTTTTGTCAGATTATTAACGAGTCGTTTTAATAAGATTAAGGGTTTTGTCGTTATTTTAAAAGTTGTAATTTTTTTCTAGAAATCTTTCGACAAATTGTAAACGTTAACGGTCCGTGATTTTAATAAAGGCAAATATTTAAGTAAAACGTGTTCATTATATATATATATTTTACAAAATGATTAAACTTATTATTTAATTAAATATAAAACGTTTTGGAATTTTAAATACACTTTGAAAGATAAAAAGACTATGATTTATAAAAGTAAATGACCACAATGCTCAAAAGGTAAAGTCACATTTTTAGTGGGATTGTTTTTATAATTTAAAACACATTATTTTGACAAAGGTACGAGTCACTAAACTTAAGGGATTAGTTTTCTTAGCGTGCGAAACTTTGTTTGGAAAACCGGTACCGGGACATTAGTTGAGTGACGACGTAAAAGTAATTTTCGTAAAAATTATATTTTTACCACAAATGTAAATATAATATAATATTTAATTAATTATTTAAATTAAATAATTAAATATAACTTAATTAAAATATCGGTAGCCTAGGATACCTTGAGGGACAGCTGTATTTCCAATTGGCTTATATAAGGCCATCGAATTTTGTAAGTTATACTTCATTTCAACAAACATCGAACTTACACAAATATATCACACTTATATTACTCCATATTACTTAATTATTATTATTATTATTATTATTATTATTATTATTATTATTATTATTATTATTAAAAAATGAAGATTAAGATTAATATTATTATTAATCTTAGGAATTAGGGGTGTCATTAGTATTAAAAATACCTAAACTTCCATGACGGGGTTCTGTACAAGTGTTCCAAAACTGGTGTCATGAGAGGGATAAATTTAGGAGATTATGAGTTATAGCTATGGAGGTTATGGGTAATGTTCGGGGAGTTTTGCTCGTGAGTCAAATAAGTGTTTATCATCTCCGTTGCGCCTATATTCTTTCCTGCAATATTGAATCTCAATATTGATACGTGAGCACTCAAAACTTAACTTTTATTTATTTTTAGTGTGTCCCTGACTAGTGCTCGAGAAATTAGGATCATGCATGTTATTATATTTATTTTTGTCAAAATATATTTTTAGGATAGAATCTGAATTAGTTACTACTGCGGTCAAGATAAGATATATGATATGCATGTTTTTGGAAAGGTGGTGAAAAACTATAAACTTTTCATTTAGATGTCGAATGAATTCGACGGACGGATTTGAAGTTATAGTCAATTGAACTTTTGTACAAATTATTAAAAATGAATATTTTTATTATTACGTCGTCGTTAAATTCAACGTTATTATTATTTGAATATTATTATTATTATTATTATTATTATTATTATTATTATTATTATTATTATTAAATTATGATTATTATTATTAATAAAAAATAATTAATATTTTTATCAAAAACTATCAAGTTATTATTTTTGTCGTAATTAAAAATATCATTTAGATTAAAACTATCAAAATATTATTTTGATCATTAAAATATTATTTTGATCATTATTATTAAAACTATCAATTTATTATTTTTTATCATCGCTAATATTATTAATAATTATAAAATATCATTTTTAGTATAATTTATATATATAAAGTATTATTAACAACTTATATTATATTTACTCTAATAAAAAGATTTAAAAATATAAAATGACGATATTTAACTACATTTAATTATGTATAAATTCTTGGAAACCATTTTGAGTCAAATGAATTTTTATAAACTTTTGCATATTAGTCTCGAGCATTAGGATTGAGGTACACTACAAATTGATTTAATTGTTAGACAGATATTAATTAATATATAAATATATAATTAACTAGGTTCGTGAATCGAAGGCCAACCTTATAAGTTACCAATGGTGTTATATGTATTTTTACTACAAAATACAGTATGGTGAGTATATAGTCCCCTTTCAAACTCTAAATATTTTTGGGCTGAGAATACATGCGCTGTTTTTATAAATGATTTACGTTATGGACACAAGTGATCAAAAATAAATTCTACGTTGAGTTGTACCATGGCATATCTCTTTATACTTGGTAGCTAATATTTACGTGAGGAGCGTAAACGCGAATCCTGTTGATAGATCTATCGGGCCTGACAACCCCAACCGGGCTGGACGACCAGCATTTAACGGTTGCACAGTACTTCGTTTCGTTACTACACTTGGTACGGTGTAGGGTTTATTTAAGAGTATGCTGCTGTGATTTAAATGTTAAGTATGGTTACCAAGTGCTCAACGTCTTTTCTATACACAAGGAGTGTATTATGTATAAACTTTAAATCTTGCGGTCCATTGTTATAACGATGCTAGCATCAAACCTATATATCTCACCAACTTTATGTTGACGTTTTAAAGCATGTTATTCTCAGGTACGAATTAAGTATTCCGCTGTGCATTTGCTCATTTTAAAGACATTATTTGGTGTCGGTCATCGCAATGGGACCAACTGTTGAAGACTTCGTCCGGGAGGATTAGTCGCGGACGTTTCAGTTGGTATCAGAGCGTTGGTCTTAGCGAACCAGGCCTTGCATTAGTGTGTCTAACTGGTAGTTGTTAGGATACATTAGTGAGTCTGGACTTTGACCGTGTCTACCTGTCAAAAAGTTTTGCTTATCATTTCTAGTCGGAAACCATCTGCTTATTATCCTTAGGGAATTGCCTGTTTATCATTCTTTAGTCTAGACACGTCTTACTGCATTTAGTGCATCGATAGTGTATAGACAAAAATTCATATCTTAGCGCATCTGTAGACTTGCCTGACATATGCCGTAAATTCCTCTGTAGTTTATGAAATCTTTGGTATTATATATAGATATTCTATATGGCTAGAATATCATCCGACATCCGAAAAATCATTTCACATCGAAGATCTCTTCCATCCACCAAATTGCCCTTTTCAACCTGAAGCGCTTACCTGCGAACCTGTTCGAGAAACCATTTTCTCTCCCCTTTTTTTTCTGAGTATTTCATCACGATTACATACTATCCCATATTTCGAATCTTATTCATTTGCTCGCTTCAACCATTAATCATCCCGTAGTACTAGAAGAAGTTAACGAACTACGCGCTCGTGTGACGACTTTGGAGAACCTGGTGCGAAGGTTACGAACACCAGCAGCAGCACCAGCAGCATAATCAGTACTACCATCATCGACGTAGACAGTACCCTTATCATCCCTAAACCATAACCGCACCGTAACTCTCAACATCACAATCTGTACCTCGAATATCAACATTACACGCCTCAATATCACCATCTGTACTTCGAGTATGAACTTCGTTCTACACATCGATCTACATCGACTATCTTCGCTTTACGTATCATTCTACCTCATATATCTTCGTTCGACATGGTGATTATGAAATCTCTAATGTTTTAGAGATCATGTAATCCAGTATTAACGATAAAACAAATGAGTTTAATATCTTATTGACTCATTAAATCCAAGATTACATCCGATGAAAATATATATGCAAGTATATTTTCATAAAGATTGTAATTAAAAAATTCTCTCGTACAAACTGTTAATGATGAAAATATTTTAACGGGTGGGTAGTACCCGAGGAATATTTAGAATTCACATTAATAAGTTACACTGTACATTCTTCGAATCTGATTCAACGATCATCTACTATCCTACTTATAACTACCGATATACGTATCCGTTCATCACAGAATAATCATTTCTATTCAAATTTCATATTTGGATTTTGACCTATCAGAATCCAACAAGTGGCATAACGAAGAAAACATTGGACAAAAATAAAAAGTGTTAGAAACAAACGAATTAATTAATTGAAATTGTGTTAGGATTTCACGCTAACTGTTCCGGCTAACTGTTCCCAGCTAACTGATTAACATTTAATTTATCGCAATTTACCTTCTCGCAATTTAAATTTCTGCACTGTACATACTGTCGGGACACATGTACAACAATACGTCGGATTAATTCTGAGACAACACGTTGTATAATGGGTCATGATATATATTTATTTATTTTACGCATTTTAAATAACGGGACACGTATGCAAGGTTTCGACTTATCATATTGACCCATCTATATATATATATTGGAACAACCATAGACACTCTATATGTGAAGGTGGGAGTTGGCTATACAGGGTCGGAGTTGATTCCAAAATATATATATACTTTGAGTTGTGATCGACACTGAGACCGGTACACGGGTCACGATACGTATTAATTATGTATATTAAATTATATATGAATATATTGAACTGTTGAACTATTGGACCATTGGACAATCGGACTAATAGACTGCTAACTATGGACAAGTAAAATAAATTAAAATATTGATTATAACATATGAAACTAAATAATTCTTCAAGTTTGCCATTTGATTTCATCTTAAACCTCATTTGTACCTCGATAATTACAATCCGCGATCAAACCTTTCATAATCCTTGAAAATACCTCAATCGAGAAGTTGAACCAACCGCACCTCATCTACGGAAGAAAAGATTTATGCACCTGAAAAACTTTCGAATCCAAATTCATAGTTTAACACATTTCGTGTTGAATCCTTTGCTATTTATTAGCAAAAACAACCCTATAATTTCTTTTCAGGAAGCTAATTTTGTCACAGCTCCACTTCGACTTTTCAGTGAGACTACTCCTACTATAACCTCGATATTTATACCTTATCCTTTCGACGTCGTTACCGGGGGACCTTTTATATCCCACCATACTACATTCAGCGTTTAATCATCTAAAAACAAAATTCTCTTGAAACCACCTCGATTTGAAAACCAATGACCCAGATTCATTAACTTTGAAAATGCTGACGAAGCAGCATGTTGAAGATGGTCTTAATGGCCAAAAGTTGATGATAAAGAAGGAGGTGTTAGGAACACTCGATAGAAAATTTGGTATTGAAAATCGGATTGAGCTAACCATGAAGGAAACCAAGGACAAATACAAGGACCAAACTCTGTATTTAAAGAATCCTGATGATTCTGTTTCTGATGAAATCTTTAGTAAACACCTTGCTTCTAAATCTAAACCCTTACGGGTAAATTTTTCATCATCATCCTTTGATATTAGAAATTCCAAGATATTATCGAATCTTTCATATTTTCACAACTATTCTTATCTGAGATCATCTATCTTTCCGTACTATCTGCATTACAACATAAAAGAAACTGTGTTAGTTTCTAAGTTCTAAAACCTTCGAGTTTAAAATAGGAATGTTCTGAAGCAGTGTTGGGAACTGATGCATGAATTAGTATAATATAATGAAACTTGATCAACTTCCTTATATTATAGTAAGCCATGTTAAGTTTTTAATGGAATGTGATGATTCACAGTACCATCATCATGTACCATGTTACACGACTCTTATATTCTATCCACTTTTCAAACATATCGAGAACATATCTTCCTGATAAGTTCTATCTTCTCTTCTGAATTCTGGTAATTTGACCAATCAAAATCGTGCCCATACCATTTCTTTCTAAGAGCATTATCTATGTTCATTCTAAATTTCATACCTACGAATTTCGGACCATTGTTCGCTTGACTCAAGGACAGGAAGAGGAAATGAAAGAATGAAGACTCCAAACCAGAAATTAGAGTATAAATCGCAGCAAATAGGAGAAAGCATTAACTGTGGATGACAATGATTATGGAAGACAGAAGTAGGGACATCGAAATATAAGGGAAGATATAAAACCCAACAACCACCCAGAAACTACAAACCGTGTATATCAATACGTATTCCAACGTAAAGACACGGGAGAATTAGAAACAATATAATTCCAAGGAAATTATAAGAGTGAATAGATTCTTCTGGCGGCAGATGAAAGAGAAGAATGAAAGATATGAAAGTTAGAAATATAATAAGAATCAGGATTGGATGGAGCATATTAAGGAAGGAGTAGAGGAAGAAAGAATAGAAGGTGTAAAGAATAAGGAAACAAAGGGGGTGGATTTATAGCAATATATCAGACAGAGAAATCGGAACAGATTATGGCATTAATCAAAGAAGATTTTGATTTCCTAAATCGCCGAAGAACCAAATCTTATTACGTAAGATTTTCTTTAAATTCCGGAAATCAATTATAACCACGTCATCAGTTAAAACGATTCCATACTACTCATTTCACTCTTTGTGATAGCTTCACTCGCGCGCTTCACATGACTGAATCGCTTTATCTAATATCTCTCGATGATAATAAAACTTCATAATCGTCATGAAAACATTCCCATTGTTATCTATGACAACCTCTACCAAATTTCGGGGACGAAATTTCTTTAACGGGTGGGTACTGTAACGACCCGGAAATTTCCGACCAAATTTAAACCCTAATCTCTATATGTTTCCGACACGATAAGCAAAAGCCCTAATGATGAGTCTAGAAAGTCTGAAATCTATATTTGGATAATCAGTTACCCTTTGACCATGCCTGACGATTCACGAACATTTATGTGTATATAAGTTATATGTTTATTAATTGATAACAAAGTATTAGATATATAATATTTAGGTTTCGATATAAAATTATTATACTTATCGGAGAAGGTAAAAGGTAATAGAATAACTAAAACTGTTTTTGTCAGATTATTAACGAGTCGTTTTAATAAGATTAAGGGTTTTGTCGTTATTTTAAAAGTTGTAATTTTTTTCTAGAAATCTTTCGACAAATTGTAAACGTTAACGGTCCGTGATTTTAATAAAGGCAAATATTTAAGTAAAACGTGTTCATTATATATATATATTTTACAAAATGATTAAACTTATTATTTAATTAAATATAAAACGTTTTGGAATTTTAAATACACTTTGAAAGATAAAAAGACTATGATTTATAAAAGTAAATGACCACAATGCTCAAAAGGTTAAGTCACATTTTTAGTGGGATTGTTTTTATAATTTAAAATACATTATTTTGACAAAGGTACGAGTCACTAAACTTAAGGGATTAGTTTTCTTAGCGTGCGAAACTTTGTTTGGAAAACCGGTACCGGGACATTAGTTGAGTGACGACGTAAAAGTAATTTTCGTAAAAATTATATTTTTACCACAAATGTAAATATAATATAATATTTAATTAATTATTTAAATTAAATAATTAAATATAACTTAATTAAAATATCGGTAGCCTAGGATACCTTGAGGGACAGCTGTATTTCCAATTGGCTTATATAAGGCCATCGAATTTTGTAAGTTATACTTCATTTCAACAAACATCGAACTTACACAAATATATCACACTTATATTACTCCATATTACTTAATTATTATTATTATTATTATTATTATTATTATTATTAAAAAAATGAAGATTAAGATTAATATTATTATTAATCTTAGGAATTAGGGGTGTCATTAGTATTAAAAATACCTAAACTTCCATGACGGGGTTCTGTACAAGTGTTCCAAAACTGGTGTCATGAGAGGGATAAATTTAGGAGATTATGAGTTATAGCTATGGAGGTTATGGGTAATGTTCGGGGAGTTTTGCTCGTGAGTCAAATAAGTGTTTATCATCTCCGTTGCGCCTATATTCTTTCCTGCAATATTGAATCTCAATATTGATACGTGAGCACTCAAAACTTGACTTTTATTTATTTTTAGTGTGTCCCTGACTAGTGCTCGAGAAATTAGGATCATGCATGTTATTATATTTATTTTTGTCAAAATATATTTTTAGGATAGAATCTGAATTAGTTACTACTGCGGTCAAGATAAGATATATGATATGCATGTTTTTGGAAAGGTGGTGAAAAACTATAAACTTTTCATTTAGATGTCGAATGAATTCGACGGACGGATTTGAAGTTATAGTCAATTGAACTTTTGTACAAATTATTAAAAATGAATATTTTTATTATTACGTCGTCGTTAAAATCAACGTTATTATTATTTGAATATTATTATTATTATTATTATTATTATTATTATTATTATTATTATTATTATTATTATTATTAAATTATGATTATTATTATTAATTAAAAATAATTAATATTTTTATCAAAAACTATCAAGTTATTATTTTTGTCGTAATTAAAAATATCATTTAGATTAAAACTATCAAAATATTATTTTGATCATTAAAATATTATTTTGATCATTATTATTAAAACTATCAATTTATTATTTTTTATCATCGCTAATATTATTAATAATTATAAAATATCATTTTTAGTATAATTTATATATATAAAGTATTATTAACAACTTATATTATATTTACTCTAATAAAAAGATTTAAAAATATAAAATGACGATATTTAACTACATTTAATTATGTATAAATTCTTGGAAACCATTTTGAGTCAAATGAATTTTTATAAACTTTTGCATATTAGTCTCGAGCATTAGGATTGAGGTACACTACAAATTGATTTAATTGTTAGACAGATATTAATTAATATATAAATATATAATTAACTAGGTTCGTGAATCGAAGGCCAACCTTATAAGTTACCAATGGTGTTATATGTATTTTTACTACAAAATACAGTATGGTGAGTATATAGTCCCCTTTCAAACTCTAAATATTTTTGGGCTGAGAATACATGCGCTGTTTTTATAAATGATTTACGTTATGGACACAAGTGATCAAAAATAAATTCTACGTTGAGTTGTACCATGGCATATCTCTTTATACTTGGTAGCTAATATTTACGTGAGGAGCGTAAACGCGAATCCTGTTGATAGATCTATCGGGCCTGACAACCCCAACCGGGCTGGACGACCAGCATTTAACGGTTGCACAGTACTTCGTTTCGTTACTACACTTGGTACGGTGTAGGGTTTATTTAAGAGTATGCTGCTGTGATTTAAATGTTAAGTATGGTTATCAAGTGCTCAACGTCTTTTCTATACACAAGGAGTGTATTATGTATAAACTTTAAATCTTGCGGTCCATTGTTATAACGCTGCTAGCATCAAACCTATATATCTCACCAACTTTATGTTGACGTTTTAAAGCATGTTATTCTCAGGTACGAATTAAGTATTCCGCTGTGCATTTGCTCATTTTAAAGACATTATTTGGTGTCGGTCATCGCAATGGGACCAACTGTTGAAGACTTCGTCCGGGAGGATTAGTCGCGGACGTTTCATGAACAATAACTCAATATGTAATAATAAGTACTCGTGTCAAACAATAAAAGCATTTGTAAAAATGTAAAAGTAATTAGCGTGTATTCTCATCCCTGAAAATATGTAAAAAGTGGGACTGTAGACTCACCTTTAGAAAGCTCGGAATGAAAAGTAAGCCAGCAGCTTGTACGGTTTACAGTCAAGTAAAGCAATCTAAGTATATGTATATAGGTTGGTCAACATATATGTATTATACAAAATAATGGTTTCATAGAGTAAGTTGTCCTATTGCTCGACTCGTTGCGTTTCAAAGTAAAAGTCAACACATAGTCAACTAGTTCATGCAAGTCAACCAGAGTCAAACAAAAGTCAAACTTGGTCAAAGTAGTCAACTAAAGTCAACTATATCAGTAGATCATGCAATCTTGGTCAACATGTCGATCCTAAGTCAACTAACACGTTTTAGTTCACAGTTTGTCAAGTACGCGTTCACAGTTTATCGTCTAGCATAAAGTTCATTCACAAGTTGCAAACAACGCACATAATTCATAGCACATAAATCATGGTAATATGTAAAAATCCAGATCTCAACTAGACTCATAAACATTTCCAAAAAGTATATCCAGGCTCTCATACGATATCTACAAGTCAGGTTTCAGAGAAGGTGCAGTTATGGTTTACCAAAACAGTTTCAGACTGCGCACCAATCTCGTAATGGTCATAACCGGAGCTAGAGACATGCAATTAATGCAAGGTAAATGGCCATGGTTCAAGGAAAAGTCAAATTACCACATAATAAAATATGAGACATTTTTGTTTAGCCAATTGGTATAGTTTATTCATAAAAGTTAGACATTCCGTTTCAGCTCAATTCAGTAGTCACCAAAACTACGGCCTTAGTGCGCATAATGTATCAGGTTTTAAGGTTTGAAACTAGACTTTTATCACATAACATACAAAGATTAAATTTACAGAAGATCAAATTCTCAAACCATGCACAAGTCAACATATTGGGCTAAAGGTGCATATGTAACAGATTTGGACAGAATATAGGTTATCGTTTTCGCACGCATATTATGCAAGCTATACTAATCCATACAACGCAAGGCCTAGATGATGTTATCTAATACTTATGAATTTTCCAGATATTCAAATACTTGATTCATTAACTCATTTCAAATAGCCTTTAGAATTTATTTTAAGTTACCGAGCAAATCAGTTTCATCATGAACATTCGATTAAGCATAACGTGAGCATTAAAACACCAAATATCATGATATCCTAGTCTAACTTGAGTTTTTTTGAATTCTCTACACATTTATGATCATTATATAACTCAATTCCATGCACATTTTTTCAGAATTTGAATAAATCACAGATTCATCAACAAAACTTCATTTAATCGTAACTTACGCATACGGTAACGAAAATACGCAAATCCAAAGCCTGAAATTATTAATTTTTCGAGAGGATTTCAAATATGTAATAATATTTAACATTCAATAAAGCTAAGTTTCTATAATCATGCAAAACAAATTCGTGATTAACCCTAATCACATCAAACAATCGAATTAACGCAAGCAATTAACGATAACGCATATAGACTTGAGCAATAGTCCTCTTACACTATTAGACACTAACAAAATCAGATCTATATCAATTAGGGTTTAGAGAAATATACCTTAGATCACTAAATCGTTTATACCAATGCATAGCTATCGACGTGAATTGCAACATTTGTGTTGAAGGTTTAATCTAAAATTCAATTTTTGATGGTGATTGTATGGTGGTGATAGGTGACGGTTGGAAGAGAGGAGGAGGTAAAGAAAAGTCAACTGAAAAAAAAAATAAGTGGGAGGGTTTACAATAGTTTAGGGTTAATTAGACTTATATACTTAGGGCCTAATCACAATTTCTACATGGATAAAACACACCAATGGCCCAAAAATATAGTCAAAGGGGTGGGGGGGAGGTCAGCTGAATGGGGCCCACATGGGTATCCCGGGCTTGTATTGTCCAAAAGCGTGTATTCGTGGTCCGTTTCAAGTGTCGTTTAAATGTACCGAAGGCCCAGAACGCTAAACCGATCGTTAAAACGCAACCAATCGTTTAATTTATTAAAACACCAATAAATTAAATATTTTACAAAGTTAATAATTATTAAAATAATTATTAAAAATAAACCTTAGCATTTCGTTACTTGAAAAGTAGTTTTGCAGTTATTTAAACCTTTGCGTTTTTAACGTATTTCATTATCCGAAATAAGTTTATTAATTAATATTAACCCATATTAATTCACGTAACCTCCAGGGATCAAGTATGCATTTAATATACTTAAACACATATAAATTCAAGTAGTCACCGTTAAAACGATTAACAGAGAGTTAACGAAAGTGACGGAAAAATGAGGGTTGTTACACTAGAGAAAGAAAAAGTATTGTAATTTTGGGGGTTTTTGATTTTCAAATATAATATATATGAGGTATAGATATTAATAAGCGATTGTTTACTCAGGCGTCATTCTCTTTCACATTCGAAGATTTGGATTAAGATTATATTTTCAAATAACTCTTAAGTGTCGAACACGGGTGGCAGTGTGATTAACTAACTATCCCTCAAATTAATGCCCACTTGTCACGTTGGTGACTACTAGGGTTTAACGTATGATTATGCAATGGGACCTAATCGGGTGGTGTGATTAACCAGCCATATTATAAGAACACTAGAGGTTTTGACTAGTGCACCTTAGCGCGTTATATCATGACTCTAAGTCTCATAGGACTCAAAATTAACATACAAGATCTAGGAGTTTTGATTAGTGCACTCTAAGATTGCTCTCTAGTTTTTCTAGTGGAGCTTACCGTACTAGTGTGATTAACAAAATATGACTAACTAGGCATGCAAATCATGAATTAAAAACTTAGAACAATGGGTCAATTTAACTAGGCAGAAGAGGATAAACAACATAAAGTAATCGAAACCAAGTTTTTATATTCGGTTAATGCTAGGATGCCGGTTGTTATTATCCACCCGCATGCTTACATATTGAAAAAGCTGGGTTGCCGGCTAGCCATAGACAGCCTGATATGACTGAAATGGACAGTTTTGTTTATACGATGTCATTAGGTCGCAAGCGTCAAGATTAGTTATCAGGAGAGAAATAGTGGTTTATTATTTTATATTTTACGGGGCCTAAATTCACTTTTAACTTTCTAAGGTAGAAGATATAAGTTAACCTAGGGTCTTATTTTTGAATGGTTTAATGAATTGAAGATCAAGCGGATAATTGTCTTTGCTTAAATTATCTGAATAAAAGATAGTTTTTGGTTTTAAGCTAATAATCCTAATTGCGGAAAAGTAAAGGTGATGGAGGGATATCCAGAGTATGCAGATCAAGAAAATGTTGACCAAGATATCGGTTTGGGATAGGAAAGGTAATTATGTTTATGTTAAAGATATGATTAGAATGGTGTAGATTTGGTTGGATGAGCCAATAACACATACCTATTATCTCTAGACTCTCGGAGTTCTCGTTAAGCAGTGAAAAGTATGTCACTTGGTTGTATAATTGAAAGGTAACTATAGCTCGAAGGTTATCCTAAGTAAAGCACTAGGTTTATTAGTAAGTTTAGTTCTAATCCTAATACTCATTATCAGTTTGGGTAACTGAATAACAACGTGCCGTGTTAAGTGAACACTGATCACAAACGGAAGGAGTTCGTCGGGTCAAGTTGACAAAACATTAATGTAAACTAACAACCATTTCATCATACTAATGATATCATACCAATCTACACATTATATAGCATTACAGTTAATATACTGAAAGTAAAGCATATAGAAACCTAATAGGTACCTGAACAGTTGATATGACTTAATCCTAGGGCAACAATCAAACAAGAACATGCAATAGGTTTGGGTCACCCAGTTAAGGCACTAACTAGATCTTAATAGCTCCTAAGAGGTGTCTTTGAAACAATCAATAAGCATACTAGGTCATTCATATCTCAATTCCTAAGTTCCGTGTCCTAAAAGCGCATTAGATGCCTCTCGGGAACTCCAGCCAAACCGAGTTCATAGAATCCTCAGGTACAGTATAACCAGGGGTCTTAATCCTATAAAGTAGCTAAGTTCATATAGGTGGACAAGTCCTGATCATAACCTATGTTGGTCAATCGTTAAGAAGCTAGCATACAGATCTATCGGGGTTACAAAGTCAGTATAACAACAGTAATCGTACTAATTCAACATAATTACCCTAACGCAAACTCCTATCACGGAAACATACAGATTAATTAAGCTAACATGGTAATATCGGAATGCATTATTAAACATAAATGATAAAAATACGTGTTTAATCAATAAGATAAGCGTTTCGAATAAAAACCTGAAAAGGCTGAAGAAATCTGCCCGAGATTGCAGGGACTCTCCGGGATATACTCCGGAAAATAAAAGCTAAGATTACTACTACTAAAAACTAACTAAAATACTTGAAAACTAAATTGAAGTACAAATTCAGTGTGATTAACCCCTTAAATAGGCAAGGTTTTTGCTGTCATACGGCAGGCAGGCCGTATGGCAAGCCGTATAGCCTGCCCGTATGGCATGGTAAACTTATCTTTCATCATTTTCGTTCTAGAGTCATCATTTTAGCTCCGATTTACTTGATTCTTTTTGCATCGCCTTTGTAATTACTTAATCTAATTAACCGAAAGAGATTATTTTGCTGATAAAGTTTGGAACTTTATTGATTTAGGGCTTAATATTGGGGGTAAAAATGTGACTTTTTGGATGATATCAAATACCCCACACTTAACTTTGCTTGTCCTCAAGCAAAAAACGTGAATATAAGTTTATTTTCTAATAGACTCTCCCTAGCCCACCCTTGGATACTTTTATTATGCGTTCATCGGAAGTCGTCACACTTTTGAAAGTAGTAGAAAAAGTTTCGAACTTCGATGGTTCAGTCGCTAGATTTCAGTCACATCCATGGTGAAAAAGGCTTACTTTTCAACTCTCAGATGTAGAGTATACATGACCAGGCTTATTACTAGCGGATCACTCATATCACTCAAGTGTTTAGGGTGCCCTAATCTAGTTGTATTGTCACTCAAAAACCAATCGTGAAACGGTTCTCATCATAGACTTGGTAAAGCATCGATATCTCCACCTGTTAAGTAAGGACGATGCTGATCTTCTTCCTAGACATTCTTTCAAGAGGAAGACGAGAATTGATAGATTTTGATTCTTTGAAGTATCCCTTTTTGGATAGAGAGTGGCTTGGAATTCCGCGATGAGTTCTTTGGAAGATGCGGATCTTGCTAAGACTTTTGTTTAGAATTTTTCTTGGCTCTTCCGACAATCCTTCTTTGGGTAACTTATAGGGTTTTTCATGCCTTTATTCTCGAGACTTTGCTCTTTTGTAATCTTTATTTATTTATTTATTTTTTTGGCATACCCTTTTCTTCATAACTTTTGTCCTGGTGCCCAGAGAGGAAGTGACAATTCACCGAAAATAGGTCTTTGACCTATCAAAAACAATCGGGGTTCGGAAACATTTAACAAGTGCTTTTGAAGCGAATTTTAACGATCTATCTCTTTATTGATCTCTAGATCTTTTGAAAAGCGGGAAAGGAATGAAGGTGAATGGGTAGTGTATTTTGGTAGTGAATTTGGGGTGAATATTTTCTGATTCATCAAATCTTTGGTGTGAGTTGGTCATTATAATTGCATGGAGTGGAAACAAAAACGGATGGTTTTTGTCTTCTTTATTCAGAATGATTTCAGAAGGAGTATCGCACCTGCACCATGTATGGCGCTTACTAAGCATTGGCTTTGAAACGTATGTTAAAACCAAGTTCTAACTTAAACCGTACACCAGCACGCTCATCAAATGAATTGACAAAGTACTGTAGATTTGATGGGTTATACAGGTACTTTGGGTCAAATAATTCCTTACTTTTTTGGGAGTAGGGTCGTGCTTTGCCATGCGTAACCTTTTTACATTTATTCGAAAGAAAATCTTGTGACACAAATCATGAGTGTTAGCTTAATCGTTCCGTTCTTGTGAATGTTCCCAAATCTGATTTATAGCAATTTTGTAGAATCTTTTGAGTAAAACGAGGTAAGAATTTTTCGAATTTTCCTAATATTCTTTGCTAATTACTTTTTAGACAAAAGAATTTTTCAAAATTTTGGCATTTTACGGTTACTTGTTCTTAAACCTTTTCCCAATACCCTACACTTAGAAGAACATTGTCCTTAATGTTCCCAAAAATAGAATATTTTAATACTTTGATAAATTAAGGACAATATTTTCGAGAATCTCTAAGTTCGTTGCGAGAACGACCCCAACACTTAGATATTTTGGTGCGTACTAATTGAAAGAGGTTTGAGGACTGATTACTTCCCTACGGTGAAGTTATTCTCCTAGTGATGGGCTTTCCTATGGTTAGGCTATGCTCCTAGTGCTGGAAAGGACCAGTCTCTTTGATATGATTCTGCATGAAGAACAAAAGAAAGAGTAGCATTTCCATTAGATATATTTTTATACAATGCTTTTATAATAAATATAAGTTAAAAATAAAATAAAGTGGTCTACGAAATACTATCCTGGCCTGTTTGTAGAGCAACGTCTGCAAATTATCCAAAAGGTCCGAAGATATCGTCCTCGTCCTCGAGTCTTGGAAAATCCTCAAGTGGCTGTCCGCATCCAATTCAGGGCCCAATAGTGTGTCTAGACATAGGTCTGATGGTATCTCCATGTGTGAAAGACTCAGGAATGGTCCTCATCAGGGATGATCCCGGTGATCTCAAAGACCTGGGCCATAGGTGGCTCTACTGAGATAAGGACTGTGACTAGGTGGCAGCCCTCAGGTAGCTCACGGATAGGGACCGTCTTAATGACTAGAGCAGGTGGAGCAGCTGAAACAGGCGGCATGATAGGAGTAGCACGAACTTGGGTGACTGTTGAGGCTACTGAATGAACCGAAACTAGAGTAGAGCGCCTAGGAGTAGAGTACTCTGGGCATCACTTCACGCTGAAGATATGCTCTGAAAGCTATGTAGAGTCATTGGTGATCTCTAAGTAATGCCCATGTGACAGTTGGGTCACTCATGGTGGCTCCATGGTGAATCACAACCTGTGACTTACGTGGCTCCATGGTGAATCCATGGTGAATCACAACCTGTGACTTACACGGCTCTAATGGCTCTGGATGCTCATCGGCTCTAGAAGCTAAGCTCATGGAGTGTCGTACTGGAGAATGAGATGACCCGTCCTAATCCATAAGAACGAATACGATAACATATAATTACATCGCGAGGTATTTGACCTCTATATGATACATTTTACAAACATTGCATTCGTTTTAAAAGAAAAACTTTCATTACATCGAAAGTTGACAGGCATGCACACCATTTCATAATATATCCAACTATAATTGACTTAATAATAATCTTGATGAACTCAACGACTCGAATGCAACGTCTTTTGAAATATGTCATGAATGACTCCAAGTAATATCTCTAGAATGAGCTAATGCACAGCGGAAGATTTCTTTCATACCTGAGAATAAACATGCTTTAAAGTGTCAACCAAAAGGTTGGTGAGTTCATTAGTTTATCATAAACGATCATTCTCATCATTTTAATAGACCACAAGAATTTCATTTCCAGTTCTCATAAATATACGTCCCATGCATAGAGACAAAAATCATTCATATGGTGAACAACTGGTAACCGACATTAACAAGATGCATATAAGAATATCCCCTATCATTCCGAGAAATCCTTCGGACATGATAAAAACAACATCGAAGTACTAAAGCATCCGGTAATTTGGATAGGGTTCGTTAGGCCCAATAGATCTATCTTTAGGATTCGCCTCAATTAGGCGTGCACTAATTCTTAAAATTAGTGATGTTCCCTAATTCTTAGGTTACCAAGCAAAAAGGGGAATATTCGGCTTCAATCATTCAACCATATAATGTAGTTTCGATTACTTGTTTCTATTTCGTAAAACATTTATAAAAATTGCGCATGTATTCTCAGCCCAAAAATATAAAGGGTAAAAAGGCAAATGAAACTCACCATACTGTATTTTGTAGTAAAAATACATATGACAATATTGAACAATGCAGGGTTGGCCTCACGAACCTATATCATTTGTATATTTATTAATATACATAGTTGTAATCGAACAATATATATAAATTTATTAGTTACATCCTTTTTATAAATCTTTGTAGTTATTTAGGATTTATTCTAAACTTCATTAAAAACATATTCTTTATTTATGTAAATCATATCTTAACTTATATGTTATATATATTTATTTTATACATATATATCATTACAATAATTAATATATATACTTTTAGTTATCTTGATATCTATATATATTTATATACACATATGTTTAGTATTATATTTAAAAATCGATAATGTATAAGTATTTTAAATGTTAGTCTGTTTGATATATAGTTATATGAGATATTATTTTAATTATAGTAAATGTAATAAGTGTCTTTTATGAAACTAGTATTTATTTGTTAAAAATGGTAGTTTTGATAATAATAATAATAAGTTTACTAATAATAAAAATAATAAATTTATTAGTAATGATAATAATAAGTTTACTAATAATAATAATAATAAATTTATTAGTAATGATGATGATGATGATGATGATAATAATAATAATAATAATAATAATAATAATAATAATAATAATAATAATAATAATAATAATAATAATAATAATAATAATAATAATAATAATAATAATAATAATAATAATAATAATAATGATATTGTTGATAATGATACTTTTGTTAATGTTAGTAATACTAATAATTATAAAAGTGATACTAATACTAATGTTAGTGAAAATAATAATAAGTTGCATCATTTTCTTAATAATAATGATATTATTCATGGTCTTTATGTTTACATAATAATAATCATAATACCTATATTAGTTGTTAATAAATAAAATAATAATAATAATAACAATACTCTTAGTTAAAACTATAATCATATTGGTAATAATGATAACAAATACTTAAATGTCAAAATTTATACTAATGAATACATTAATTATGCTAATAATAATAAAAATGGTTACATTCCTATAGTTATGTTTGTAATATTAATTATGATACTAATAATAATTATAATACTAGTAATACTAATAATATCAATAACAATAATAACAACAACAACAACAACAACAACAACAACAACAATAACAATAATAATAATAATAATAATAATAATTTTATTTTTATTTTAAAAATTAAAATCTACCTTTAAGAAGGGTTTCAAAATAAAAGAAAAGTGTCGAGCGAGGCTCGAACCGATGACCTCTCGCACACCCAACAACACCCTATACCATCCAGCTAGCTCAGTTTTTCTGATTTATACTTGACAGAAATATTTATAACCCATCTAAAATGTTCTTCTTCTTCTTCCTCCTTACTACTCAGTATCAATCCATTGTAAACACAATTAATTCGTGGTTTTTAAGATTATTCAAATGATACAGAAACATTTGTTAAATGATTAAATTGTTTAAAACAGGAAGAGATTTAATTTAAAATAAGCTGAACAGAAAATAAATATAAAAAAAAACGCTTATGAACTGCATACCCAATTTTGAAATCTAAAACCTTTTAGACCCCGATCACAACATGAATTATGTTTCAAATTCCTTCTAAAAACTTTCTGGATTGCCAATTTAGCTTGAAACTTCAAGATAGCCACGAATTTTGCTATGATCATAATGTTTGACTTTTTAAAACCCAAACTTTGACTCAAAAATTTGAAATCAATACAACGAATTGGAACGTGAATTTGTGCAGATAGTTTGAGTATAAGGTTACTAACGTTTCTGTAATTCCAGATTTTTAAAATCATTATGAGTTCAAGCTTTTGATAAAATGAAGTAAAAACAGAGATGTTCGTGCTTTAAAAAAAAATTGATTTAATTTGCCAATTAGTAGATGATAGAAGTTGTGTAATTGTTTAGGGATGAAGGAAATATTAGAATGAATTGGTTACACTGAGATTCGATCAAGTCTTATAGTGATACTAGTCGACAGGTTCAATTAGTGAGAAAAATAAAGAAAGAAAAAAAAATAAATAAAAATAGAATACAGATTAAGATGTTCAACTGATTTTGGTTGCATCTGTTATTAGAGATCGACATTTAACAACTTTCAGACAGAAAACCCAATTTGACACAGTATGATTGAAACTTTAAGCTGAATTTGATTCTGTGACTTAATAACTCCAAATATAATTAAACTAAATTAATAATTATAATATTAATATGAGCATATAAATTCCTATAATATTCTGCATATATCAGGATATATATATCTTTATATTTGTATTTATATAACTGTATATACATTTATATATGTATTTACATAATATAATTAATCTTACTAATTAGTAATATAATTACAATAATAATACTCTTAATATTATAACTAATAATATTATAATATAATAATAATAATAATAATAATAATAATAATAATAATAATAATAATAATATTATTATTATTATTATTATTATTATTATTATTATTATTATTATTATTATTATTATTATTATTATTATTAATGATTAATGATAATAATAATAACTATAAAATTTATAACAATAATAATTTTTTTTAATAATAGTATTAATTATCATTATACTTATATTATTAATGATAATAATAATATTAATAACAATGATACCATAATAATTTATATATCAAACTTCATATCTATGTTATATATATTGAAAATAATAATAATATTGATTTTAATATTAATATTGATATTGATAATAATAATGAAAGTAATAATAATATTATTAGTATAACAACTATATGTTTTATTTACAATTACTATTACAATTTTTTATTTATGTAATATTTAATGGTTATATCTATAATAACATGTATCTAATATTTAGTATTTATACATTACAACATATATATATATATATACTAATAATAATAACAACCTATTTAATAATATTATTGATGTTGTTCCTTAATAATAATCATAGTAAAGATAATAGTATTAATATAATTGTTATATTCAAACTTGTAATTAAGTTTAATATAATACCATTTATTATAATATCTTCTTATTATATAATTTTATTGAAGCTTTAATATTTATTAATTATATATATATATATTTATTACAATATAGATTTCATATATAGTTACATATTTATTTATACATTGATGTTCGTGAATCGTCGGGAATAGTCGGAGATCAATTGGATATATGAAACAGTTCAAAAAATTTTGAGACTCAACCTAACAGATTTTTCTTATCTTGTCGAAATCATATAAAGATTGAGTTTAAATTTAGTCGGAAATTTCCGGGTCGTCACAGTACCTACCCGTTAAAGAAATTTCGTCCCCGAAATTTGATCGAGATCGTCATGGCTAACAATTCGAATGTTTTCCTGACGAATATGAGCTGATAACTAAAGTTTTATTACTGTTAAAAGCTATCACAAAAGAGTGAAATGAATAAATGTAGATTCATCATATCTTATGACATTGTCTCGGTTGAATTCCGGAATTCAAGGAATTTAAAGAAAATCTTCGAAATATATATAAGATTTGATTATTCGGTAATTTAGGAATTTAGGATCTCTCTAATTAAATGCGGAGATCTGCCTTGATTTCTTTACCAGATATTTCACTATAAATCCACCCTCTTCGTTTCCTTTATATTTTGGAGTTTCTTCCATTTTGTTTTCTCTTCCCGACTTTAAGTCAAGCGAATAATGATCCAGAATTTGTAGGTATGAAGTTCCGAATGAACATGACTGATGTTCTAAAAGAGGGAGTGTAATAGCACGATCTTGATTGGTTAAATCACCAGAATTTTAAAGAAAAGATAGAACTATCAAAAAAATATGTTCTTGATATATTTATAGATTAGATAGAATGTAAGAGTCGTGTAACATGGCACATGATGACGTTATGGTCTGTGAATTATCACGTTTTATTAGAAACTCAGCATGACTTACTGTAATATAATCACGTTGATTAAGTGTCATTATATTATACTAACTCATGCTTCAGTTTCTAACACTACTTCAAACACATTCATATTTTAAATATGAATCTTTCAGGGTTTAGAAACTAAAACAGTTTCCTTTCTGATGTAATACAGATAGCACGAAGCGATAAATGATTTCGAACGAGAATTTTTATGAAAATATCTTCAGAAATATCGAAGATATTTATAATGATATTTTGGAATTCTAAGTTCGATGATTGATGAAGAAAAATTTTCTGCAAGATTTTAACATGACTTCGGAGCAAGATATTCTCTAAAGATTTTAACGGATCCAGAATTACATGGATTCTTTTATTTTAGGGTTTGGTCCTTGTATTTGTCCTCGGTCTCCTTCATGGTTAGATCAATCCGTTTTCCAGTTTCAACTTTTCTAAGCTTTGCCAACATACAATTCTTTATCATCAAACTTTTGACTGTTAAGGCAGTCTTCAGTTTTCACTGCTTCATCAGCTTTTTCAAAACTCAGAAAATTGATTCATAGGCTAGAGTGCTTTTCAGAATTTCAGAATGAGATATCAAAATTCTAAGAGATAAATGTTATATGTATACATATAACTGTTGATGTAGAAATGCTGCAAAATTCAAAATACTGATTGCAGATTCTCGGTAATTGGTATGGCTATTCTCGTTACAAGATGCGAATGAGTATATGATAGGGTTTTAATGAACAAATATAATGGTTCTTCAGAGAGGCTTAAGTCAACGAGTAATAAAATTGCTGGTAAGTTTACTACTAATGTGGTGGGATATAATCGGTTCTTCGGTGATGATGATGAAGGGGTAACCTTTATAATAAGGTTTATTAGAAATGAAAGTCGAAGTTGATTTGATGAAGCTGTGACAAAATTGGCTAATTTGGAGAGGGATTGTAAAGTTATTTTCAGTAATAGCAACGCCAAAGAAGCTAGCACAGATACGTGTTAAACGTTCACTCGGATTCCGAGTGTTTTCAGATGCATAACTATACATATTAATCTTTTCTTCCGTAGATGAAGTGCGGTTGATTCATCCTCTCGATTGAGATGTTTTCAAGAATCATGAAAGGTTTGAACGCAGATCGTAATTGTCAAGATACAAATGAAGTTTAGGATGAAATCAAGTGGCAAACTTGAAGAATTGTTTAGTTTCATATGTTATAATCAATATTTTAATTTATTTTAATTGTCCAATGTTATTAGTCCACAGTCGATAGTCCACAGCAACAGTTCAATAATTCATATATAGTTTAATATATAATATTCGAATTAATTAATACGTATCGTGACCTGTGTACATGTCTCAGACTCGATCACAACTTAAACAATATATATTATTGTCGAATCAACCTCAACCTTGTATAGCTAACTCCAACATTACTGCATATAGAGTGTCTATGGTTATTCCAAATAATATATATAGATGTGTCGATATGATATGTCAAAACCTTGTATACGTGTCCCGATATTTAAAATGCGTAAAATAAATAACCGAAATTAAATGACGATAAATAAAATTGCGAGAATATAAATTGCGATAAATAAACTACAATAAATAAATTGCGATAAAATAAAATTTAATACGGAATTAACAGTTAGCTAGGAACAGTTAGCTAGGATCTTGTTAGCGTGGTTTCTTAACAAAATTTCATATTGTTAATTAGTCTGTTTCTAATCAATTTTTATTGTGTCCATTATTTCTTCATTATGCCACTTGTTGGATTCTGATAGGTCAAAATCCAAATATGAAATTGAATTTGAATGAAAATAGTTATTCTTTGGTGAACGAATACGTATATCGGTGGTTGTAAATAGGATAGTAAATGATCGTTGAATCAAATTCGAAGAATGTACAGTGTAACTTATTAATGCGAAATCTAAAAATTTCTAGGGTATTACCTACCCGTTAAAATATTTTCACCATTAACAGTTTGTACAAAAGAATTTTTAATTACAATCTTTATGAAAATATACTTACATATATATATTTTCTTCAGATGTAATATAGATTTAATGAGTTAATATAATATTAAACTCATTTGATTTACCGTTAGAACATGAATATATAATCTCTAAAATATTAGAGATTACATAATCATCATGAAGAACGAAGATGTAGAACGTCATGTAGACCGATGATTATACTCGAGGTACATAATGAGATGTTGAGGCATGTGATGTTGAAACTTGGGTTGTTGGTGGTACTGATGTTGCCGGTGCTGTTGTTGAAGCTGGTAGATTTTGCACCACGTTTTCCAAATTGATTATTCGAGCGCGAATTTCGTTGACTTCTTCGATTACTCCGGGATGATTGTCGGTAAGAACGAGCGAATGAATAAGACCCAGAATTTGAGATAGTATATAATCATAACGAGATACTCTGGAAATGAGAGTGAAAATGGTATTTCAGACTAGTTCGCCGGTAAGTGTTTCAGGTTCTTCGTCAAAACATGAATTTGGTTGATGGAAAGGATCACCTTCTTTTCGTCTCCATTGATTTTGTAGGCTACGAACCCATCATATGAATTGGTTGATTCATCCTGGGACACTGCTTTCAGAGCTTAGGTGAAACTCCATATCAGAATAGTTGTCGGAATCTGAGGAATTCGAACTGGTTGAGGGATTCATCTCGTATGATCAGATGAAGGATTTTCGATAAGGAATAGATTATATGATGTATATTAGTACCCTGTAATACATAATTTACATATGCATATATAATACTAAAATCCCATACGTTACGGAGGAATCTACGGAAGCTGTTAGGCAAAGGTAACAATAACAGATACGCTAATATATGAATTTATCTATGCACTGTCTATGCAATAGAGGTAGTAAGACGTGTCTAGACTTTAAGGATGATAAGCAAATAATTTTCGATACTAAATGATAAGCAAAACTTTTGACATGCAGATACGGTCGAAGTCCAGACCCACTAATGCATCTAACTAACTATCAGTTAGACACACTAATGCAAGACCTGGTTCGCTAAGACCACCGCTCTGATACCACATGAGACGACCCGTCCTAATCCATAAGAACGAATACGATAACATATGATTACATCGCGAGGTATTTGACCTTTATATGATACATTTTACAAACATTGCATTCGTTTTAAAAGAAAAACTTTCATTACATCGAAAGTTGACAGGCATGCATACCATTTCATAATATATCCAACTATAATTGACTTAATAATAATCTTGATGAACCCAACGACTCGAATGCAACGTCTTTTGAAATATGTCATGAATGACTCCAAGTAATATCTCTAGAATGAGCTAATGCACAACGGAAGATTTCTTTCATACCTGAGAATAAACATGCTTTAAAGTGTCAACCAAAAGGTTGGTGAGTTCATTAGTTTATCATAAACGATCATTTTCATCATTTTAATAGACCACGAGAATTTCATTTCCAGTTCTCATAAATATACGTCCCATGCATAGAGACAAAAATCATTCATATGGTGAACACCTGGTAACTGACATTAACAAGATGCATATAAGAATATCCCCTAACATTCCGGGAAATCCTTCGGACATGATAAAAACAACATCGAAGTACTAAAGCATCTGGTACTTTGGATAGGGTTCGTTAGGCCCAATAGATCTTTCTTTAGGATTCGCCTCAATTAGGCGTGCACTAATTCTTAAAATTAGTGATGTTCCCTAATTCTTAGGTTACCAAGCAAAAAGGGGCATATTCGGCTTCGATCATTCAACCATATAATGTAGTTTCGATTACTTGTTTCTATTTCATAAAACATTTATAAAAATTGCGCATGTATTCTCAGCCCAAAAATATAAAGGGTAAAAAGGCAAATGAAACTCACCATACTGTATTTTGTAGTAAAAATACATATGACAATATTGAACAATGCAGGGTTGGCCTCAGATTCACGAACCTATATCATTTGTATATTTATTAATATACATAGTTGTAATCGAACAATATATATAAATTTATTAGTTACATCCTTTTTATAAATCTTTGTAGTTATTTAGGATTTATTCTAAACTTCATTAAAAACATATTCTTTATTTATGTAAATCATATCTTAACTTATATGTTATATATATTTATTTTATACATATATATCATTACAATAATTAATATCTATACTTTTAGTTATCTTGATATCTATATATATTTATATACACATATGTTTAGTATTATATTTAAAAATCGATAATGTATAAGTATTTTAAATGTTAGTCTGTTTGATATATAGTTATATGAGATATTATTTTAATTATAGTAAATGTAATAAGTGTCTTTTATGAAACTAGTATTTATTTGTTAAAAATGGTAGTTTTGATAATAATAAGTTTACTAATAATAAAAATAATAAATTTATTAGTAATGATAATAATAAGTTTACTAATAATAATAATAATAAATTTATTAGTAATGATGATGATGATGATGATAATAATAATAATAATAATAATAATAATAATAATAATAATAATAATAATAATAATAATAATAATAATAATAATAATAATAATAATAATAATAATAATGATATTGTTGATAATGATACTTTTGTTAATGTTAGTAATACTAATAATTATAAAAGTGATACTAATACTAATGTTAGTGAAACTAATAATAAGTTGCATCATTTTCTTAATAATAATGATATTATTCATGGTATTTATGTTTACATAATAATAATCATAATACCTATATTAGTTGTTAATAAATAAAATAATAATAATAATAACAATACTCTTAGTTATAACTATAATCATATTCGTAATAATGATAACAAATACTTAAATGTCAAAATTTATAATAATGAATACATTAATTATGCTAATAATAATAAAAATGGTTACATTCCTATAGTTATGTTTATAATATTAATTATGATACTAATAATAATTATAATACTAGTAATACTAATAATATCAATAACAATAATAATAACAACAACAACAACAACAATAACAATAATAATAATTTTAATAATTTTAATTTTATTTTAAAAATTAAAATCTACCTTTAAGAAGGGTTTCAAAATAAAAGAAAAGTGTCGAGCGAGGCTCGAACCGATGACCTCTCGCACACCCAACAACACCCTATACCATCCGGCTAGCTCAGTTTTTCTAATTTATACTCGACAGAAATATTTATAACCCATCTAAAATGTTCTTCTTCTTCTTCCTCCTTACTACTCAGTATCAATCCATTGTAAACACAATTAATTCGTGGTTTTTAAGATTATTCAAATGATACAGAAACATTTGTTAAATGATTAAATTGTTTAAAACAGGAAGAGATTTAATTTAAAATAAGCTGAACAGAAAATAAATATAAAAAAAACGCGTATGAACTGCATACCCAATTTTGAAATCTAAAACGTTTTAGACCCCGATCACAACATGAATTATGTTTCAAATTCCTTCTAAAAACTTTCTGGATTGCCAATTTAGCTTGAAACTTCAAGATAGTCACGAATTTTGCTATGATCATAATGTTTGACTTTTTAAAACCCAAACTTTGACTCAAAAATTTGAAATCAATACAACGAATTGGAACGTGAATTTGTGCAGATAGTTTGAGTATAAGGTTACTAACGTTTCTGTAATTCCAGATTTTTAAAATCATTACGAGTTCAAGCTTTTGATAAAATGAAGTAAAAACAGAGATGTTCGTGCTTTAAAAAAAATTGATTTAATTTGCCAATTAGCAGATGATAGAAGTTATGTAATTGTTTAGGGATGAAGGAAATATTAGAATGAATTGGTTACACTAAGTTTCGATCAAGTCTTATAGTGATACCTGTCGACAGGTTCAATCAGAGAGAAAAATAAAGAAAGAAAAAAATAAATAAATAAAAATAGAATACAGATTAAGATGTTCAACTGATTTTGGTTGCATCTGTTATTGGAGATCGACATTTAACAACTTTCAGACAGAAAACCCAATTTGACACAGTATGATTGAAACTTTAAGCTGAATTTGATTCTGTGACTTAATAACTCCAAATATAATTAAACTAAATTAATAATTATAATATTAATATGAGCATATAAATTCCTATAATATTCTGAATATATCAGGATATATATATCTGTATATTTGTATTTATATAACTGTATATACATTTATATATGTATTTACATAATATAATTAACCTTACTAATTAGTAATATAATTACAATAATAATACTCTTAATATTATAACTAATAATATTAAAATATACTAATAATAATAATAATAATAATAATAATAATAATAATAATAATAATAATAATAATAATAATATTATTATTATTATTATTAATGATAATAATAATAATAACTATAAAATTTATAACAATAATAATTTTTTTTAAAATAATAGTATTAATTATCATTATACTTATATTATTAATGATAATAATAATATTAATAACAATGATACAATAATAGTTTATATATCAAACTTCATATCTATGTTATATATATTGAAAATAATAATAATACTGATTTTAATATTAATATTGATATTGATAATAATTATAATGAAAGTAATAATAATATTATTAGTATAACAACTATATGTTTTATTTACAACTACTATTACAATTTATTAGTTATGTAATATTTAATGGTTATATCTATAATAACATGTATCTAATATTTAGTATTTATACATTACAACATATATACTAATAATAATAACAATCTATTTAATAATATTATTGATGTTGTTCCTTAATAATAATCCTAGTAAAGATAATAGTATTAATATAATTGTTATATTCAAACTTGTAATTAAGTTTAATATAATACCATTTATTATAATATCTTCCAATTATATAATTTTATTGAAGCTTTAATATTTATTAATTATATATATATATATATATATATATATATATATATATATATATATATATATATATATATATATATATATATATATATATTTATTACAATATAGATTTCATATATAGTTACATATTTATTTATATATTAATGTTCATGAATCGTCGAGAATAGTCGGAGATCAATTGGATGAAACAGTTCAAAAAATTTTGAGACTCAACCGAACAGATTTTTCTTATCTTGTCGAAATCATATAAAGATTAAGTTTAAATTTGGTCGAAAATTTTTGGGTCGTCACAGAGGATCTGGTGGTGCCGTACTAATATCCTCCTCAACACTCTAGAATCAAACGTCTCGGACCTAGCTGTCCCATTGAAGGCCTGTACTGATCTGTACTGCTCTCTGAATTGTAAACTTTGGGAGTCCTTCTCCTACGGATGGGTATGTTATAGGATGCTCCTGAACTTGGCATTTTTCCTGGATACATTTCAACAAACTAGTAAGTACTAAGCGCAAGTACGGCGCTTAGAGTTAGTGTACAGTAAAATAAATCGTAGACTAAAAATAAATTGAAATAAAAATTAAAAATTAAAAGGATAAGCAAGGGGTGCCTCCCAAGAGAGCTTTGATTATCAAGTCATTACAGCTCGACTTTTCTGGCATGTCTTCAAAATGGATCAAGGGAGAAGAGATATTCCTCCCTGTTGTGGTCTTTTAGATAGGCTTTCAATCTGTGGCCATTGACTTTGAAATTTCCGGTGGGTCCTTCTAATTCTACGGCTCCATGTAGAAAAGTGTGTATTACTTTAAATGGTCCACTCCATCGTGATCTGAATTTACCAGCAAATTTATTGAATCGAGAATTGAAGAGTAGAAATTTATCTCCAGGAGCGAACTTTGTTGGTATCAGTTTTGCATCGTGTGTCAGCTTCGTCCGTTCCTTGTAGATATATGACGTCTCGTACGCTTGATCTCTTAATTCAATGAGTTCATTCATTTACATCTTTCGATGCCTAGCGGTTACTGAAGGATCGAGATTACAGGTTTTCAGTGCCCAGAGAGCTTTGTATTTGAGTTCTAGCGGAAGGTGGATGGCTTTTCCATAGATCCTGCGGTAGGGTGTAGTTCCTAGAGGATTATTGTAAGCAATCCGGAATGCCCACAGAGCATCATCTAGTTTTTTGGCCCATTTAATCCCATGATGGCCAACAGTTCGTTCTAGAATTCTTTTGAGTGCTCTGTTGGTGACTTCTGCATGCTCGTTGGTTTGCGAATGATAGGTAGCGGACATCTTGTGGGTAACTCCATATTATTACATCACCTTCATGAATTGAGTATTACAGAAGTATGTGCCTCAATCACTTATTATAGCGCGGGGAGCTCCGAATCGGCATAAGAGTCTTTTCAGGAAATTGGTGACAACCTTGGTATCATTGGTTGGAAATGCTTGGGCTTCGACCCATCTGAAGATGTAATCTAATACTACAAGGACATATTCTTTCCAATTAGACTTGAGGAATGGCCCCATAAAGTTTAATCCCCATATATCGAAGATTTCTCAAGCTTGGATATTGGTCCGAGGCATCTCATTCTTCATAGAGATAATCCCTTATCTTTGGCAAGCATCGCAATGCTTTACAAGCTCTTGCGCATCTTAAAAAATAGTAGGCCAATAAAATCTTGAATCGTAGACTTTTCTTGCGATTAAGTTTGCTCCATGATGACCTCCAGTTGGTCCGTGATGACATTGGTAAAGAATCCTCGTTGCTTGTTTCTCATCCACGCATCTCCTGATTATCTGATCAGGGTAAATTCTGAACAGGTATGGATCTTCCCAGTAGTAGTACTTAGCATCCCTGAGCTTCTTCGGGATGTGTTCATTCCTTTTTGCACTACTCTGGCAACCAGGTAGTTGGCTATGTCAGCGTACCAAGGGGTATCAGTGAATTGTGTCCTATGTTGGCTTGTCCTAAGCTCATAAGCTGTTCTTCCAGAAATTTGTATCTAATATCTTATTCGACAAATTGTTCCATCACTGGATTCTTCAATCGACTAAGATGATCTGCTGTGACATTCTCTGCTCCTTTCTTATCTTTAATCTCAATATCGATTTCTTGAAGGAGTAAGATCCATCGTAAGAGTCTTGGTTTAGCATCTTGCTTAGCAAACAGATATTTTAGGGCCAAATGATCTGTGTAAACCGTAGTTTTGGATAGGATGAGATAGGAACGGAATTTGTCGAAGGAGAAACTACTGCTAGCAGCTCCTTTTCCGTAGTGGTGTAATTCTTTTGAGCTCCATTCAAGTTTTTGCTGGCGTAATAGATTGAATGAAAATGTTTATCTTTCCGTTGTCCTTGTACAACTCCAACTGCGAAGTCATTAGCGTCACACATGATTTCAAAGGGTAAACTCCAATTAGGAGCTATCATGATGGGTGCAAGTCTAAGTTGTTCCTTCAGACAGTTGAACGCTTGAACACATTCTTAATTGAAGACAGACGAAACTTCCCTTCCGAGGAGATGAGTAATAGGTCGTGTGACCTTTAAAAAATCTTTGATAAAACGTCGGTAGAATCTGGCGTGTCCAATGAAACTTGTAACAACCCTGATTTTTCCGTTACTTCCGTTAACCTTTCGTTAGTTTATTTAACGGCGATTATTTAACTTCTATGTATTTACGTGTATTAAATGCGTACTTGATCTTCGGAGGGTTTTATTAATTAATATGGGTTGATATTAATTCAAATAAATATTTCGGATAATGAAATACGATAAAAATGATACGATTTTGATCATAGCTTTTTGAGCAACGAAACGCTCGGGTTTATTTTAATAATTAATTTTATTAGTTATTAACTTTTTAAAATATTTAATTTATTGGGTTTTTAATAAATTAAACAATTGGTTGCGTTTAACGATCGGGTTAGCGTTCCGGGCCTTCGGTACGACTAAACGGCACTTAAAACATACCATGATTACACGGGATTACAAAATACTAGCCCGGGAACACCCCATGAGGGCCCCATTCGGCCGAAACCCCCTCCCCACCCCCTTTTATGTTTAATTTTTACTACTTGAGGGACTTATGTGCAATTTAGGAGAGCTAGGGCTAGATATATACACTTGTGATAGAATTAGACTGCATATTATTTTCCCTAACCCTAAAGCAGTCGATCCTTCTCCCTCCCTGGCTCCCAAAATTGTCGACCAACACCATCACCACCATAATTTCATCTTTCAAAATTAGCAAAAGTGTTATACACGAATCGCGTTCATCTCCTCGTTCTCTATCCATTGGTGTAGTGACCCGAACTTTTCCATGACTATTGTTAAGACTTGATTAAATGAAATAAGTTTCATATAGACAATTGATCACCCAAGTTGACCGACGATTCACGAACGTTACAAAATTGTAAAGACTACATGTTGTGGTATATATAGACATATATATATGGTTGACATAGGATTATGATGAGTAAGTATCTCACTAAGTATATTAACAATGTGTGATATACATAAGAAATGAGATTACTAAGTTAAGAAACTCGAAATGATATATATAACGATTATCGTTATGATAACGTCTACTAAATACATAAGTATCATATTAAGATATTGATACACTATGTTTAACATGATAAAATGATATTTAAATATATCATTAAGTGTGTTAACAATGAACTACATATGTAAAAACAAGACTACTAACTCAAGAATTACGAAACGAGACTTATATATAACGATTATCGTTGTAACGATATTTTAATGTATGTATCATATTAAGAGATATTCATACATCATAATATCATGATAATATAATAATTTAACATCTTATTTGATATAATAAACATTGGGTTAACAAAATTAATTGAGATCGTTAACTTAAAGGTTTCAAAACAACACTTACATGTAACGACTAACGAAGACTTAACGACTCCATTAGAATGTATATACATGTTGTGTTTTGATATGTATTCTTACACTTTTGAAAGACTTCAAGACACATATCAAAGTACTTCTAGTTAACAAAAATGCTTACAATTACATCCTCGTTCAGTTTCATAAACAATTCTACTCGTATGCACCCGTATTCGTACTCGTACAATACACAGCTTTTAGATGTATGTACTATTGGTATATACACTAAAATGATCAGCTCTTAGCAGCCCATGTGAGTCACCTACCACATTTGAGAACCATCATTTGGCAACTAGCATGAAATATCTCATAAAATTACAAAAATATTAGTAATCATTCATGACTTATTTACATGAAAACAAAATTACATATCCTTTATATCTAATCCATATACCAACGACCAAAAACACCTAAAAACACTTTCATTCTTCAATTTTCTTCATATAATTGATCTCTCTCAATTTCCATCTTCAAGTTCTAAGTGTTCTTAATAAATTCCATAAGTATAGTTTCATAAAAATCAAGAATACTTCCAAGTTTGCAAGTCTACTTCCAAGCTTTCTAATCCATTCCAAGTAATCATCTAAGATCAAGGAACCTTTCTTATTTATAGTAAGTTATCTTTCTAATTCAAAGTAATATTCATATTCAAACTTTGATTCAATTTCTACAACTATAACAATCTTATTTCGAGTGAAAATCTTACTTGAACTGTTTTCGTGTCGTGATTCTGCTTCAAGAACTTTCAAGCCATCCAAGGATCCTTTGAAGCTAGATCCATTTTTCTCATTTCCAGTAGTTTTATCCAGAAAACTTGAGGTAGTAATGATGTTCATAACATCATTCGATTCATACATATAAATCTATCTTAATCAAAGGTTTAAACTTGTAATCACTAGAACATAGTTTAGTTAATTCTAAACTTGTTCACAAACAAAAGTTAATCCTTCTAACTTGACTTTTAAAATCAACTAAACACATGTTATATATCTATATTATATGCTAACTTAATGATTTAAAACCTGAAAACACGATGAACACCATAAAATTGGATATACGCCGTCATAGTGAAACCGGGGGCTGTTTTGGTTTGGATAATTAAAAACTATGATAAACTTTGATTTAAAAGTTGTTCTTCTGGGAAAATGATTTTTCATATGAACATGAAACTATATCCAAAAATCTTGGTTAAACTCAAAGTGAAAGTATGTTTTTCAAAATGGTCATCAAGATGTCGTTCTTTCGACGGAAATGACTACCTCTTTAGTAATTGACATGTAACTTAAATTTTTGACTATAAACCTATACTTTTTGTGTTTGGATTCTTAAATTAGAGTTCAATATGAAACCATAGCAATTTGATTCACTCAAAACGGATTTAAAATGAAAAAGTTATGGGTAAAACAAGATTGGATATTTTTGATCTTTTTAGCTACGGGAAATGTTTAACAAATCTATACAAATCATATCCTAGCTAACTTATATTGTATTATATATGTATTCTAATATATTATGTAATCTTGGGATACCATAGACATGTATGTAAATGTTTTGACATATCATATCGACCCATGTATATATATTATTTGGAACAACCATAGACACTCTATATGCAGTAATGTTGGAATTAGCTATACAGGGTTGAGGTTGATTCCAAAAATATATATAATTTGAGTTGTGATCTAGCCTGAGACATGTATACACTGGGTAGTGGATTGATTCAAGATAATATATCGATTTATTTCTGTACATCTAACTGTGAACAACTAGTTGTAGGTTACTATCGAGGACAGCTGACTTAATAAATTTAAAACATTAATACGTATTAAAAATGTTGTAATTATATTTTTAACATACTTTGATATATATGTACATATTTGTTATAGGTTCGTGAATCGACCAGTGGCCAAGTCTTACTTCCCGACGAAGTAAAAATCTGTAAAAGTGAGTTATAGTCCCACTTTTAAAATCTAATATTTTGGGATGAGAATACATGCAGTTTTATAAATGTTTTATGAAAGAGACACAAGTAAATGAAAGTACATTATATGGGTGAATGATCGAAGCCGAATATGCCCCTTTTGCTTGGTAGCCTAAGAATTAGTAAACCGATCTACTAATTGACGCAAATCCTAAAGATAGATCTATTGGGCCTAACAAACCCCATCCAAAGTACCGGATGCTTTAGTACTTCGAAATTTATATCATATCCGAAGGGTGTCCCGGAATGATGGGGATATTCTTATATATGCATCTTGTTAATGTCGGTTACCAGGTGTTCACCATATGAATGATTTTTATCTCTATGTATGGGATGTGTATTGAAATATGAAATCTTGTGGTCTATTGTTACGATTTGATATATATAGGTTAAACCTATAACCCACCAACATTTTTGTTGACGTTTAAAGCATGTTTATTCTCAGGTGAATACAAAGAGCTTCCACTGTTGCATACTAAAATAAGGACAAGATTTGGAGTCCATATTTGTATGATATTGTGTAAAAACTGCATTCAAGAAACATATGTCGATGTAATATATTTCTATTGTAAACCATTATGTAATGGTCGTGTGTAAACAATATATTTTAGATTATCATTATTTGATAATCTACGTAATGTTTTTTTTTAACCTTTATTGATAAAATAAAGGTTATGGTTGTTTTAAAAATGAATGCAGTCTTTGAAAAACGTCTCATATAGAGGTCAAAACCTCACAACGAAATCAATTAATATGGAACGTTTATAATCAATATGAACGGGACATTTCAGTTGGTATTCGAGCGTTGGTCTTATAGAACCAGAAAATTACATTAGTGTATCTTACCGAGTTTGTTAGGATGCATTAGTGAGTCTGGACTTCGACCCTGTTTTTCTTCAAAAACGATTGCTTAACATTTTTTTGTTGGAAACTATATATTATTAACATGTAAATATTATGTGATATATTAATCTCTTAACGTGTTTGATATTGTGTGATAGATGTCTACCTCTAGTACAAATCTCATCGATTCACCTAATAATAATGAAGAGTCGAATATATTTTGGGAAGATTCACAAATTCCCGAAGAGGAACCGGAAGAGGAGGAACCAGAAGAAGTAGAGGTTCCGGAGGAAGAAATATTGATACCTATAGTAAATCGATTAAATAAAAGAAAATCCTCAACCAACGGACCAAAGTTAATAATGGTCAATGGTGTTTCCGCCAAGGAAGCAAAATATTGGGAAGATTACCAATTTTTCGATGAATCGGATCCCGATGAGGATTCCAATGATGTTATAGAAATTACCTCGACCCAATTTAATAAAGCGAAAGAAAATAATAAGGGAAAAGGTATAAAAATAGAGAAACCCGATTCCAACCCCGATGAACTTTATATGTATCGGCAACATCCATATTTCCTAAAATGTAACAATGACCCGGAAACCTCTAAACCACCAGGTTTTTCTAAGCCATTATGGAAAACGACGGCTCGTATTAGAGGAACACTATATATTCCTAGAAAATTAGGAAAACGAACCAAGTCCGAAGAAGAAGAAACCAGTGATTCAGATTAGAGGGTTGTAATCATGTTGTGTATTATATGTATTGTAGTGTGCTTGTACTTTTATGTTCTATGTAAAAATTGCTTGTATTGTTTGTTATTACGAATCTAATCCTTGTCTATTTTACAGTATAAAAACAAAATGGACGTTAAGGGTAGACAACCGAATATTTTAGAAGACCTACCAGAGGATATGATTGAGGAAATCTTGTCTAGAGTCGGTCAGAATTCATCAACACATTTAGTTATGGAGAAATTAACCTGTCAAACATTTGAAAGACTTTCCAGAAATGCCTTAGTTTATAAAAGGCTTTCCTTTGATAGGTGGGGTATATCACATTGGGGAGACCGTAAGTTACGCCGTGTTTTATTTAAAGCATTAAATGCGGGGAACCCAAATGCAATTTTACGCTACGGATTAAGAACCTATTTTGACTAAACATATCCCAACAAAGGATTTCATGAATTAGAAAGAGATTCTAACATGCAACATAAAGAAGCATGTTATGCTTACGGGTTAGTGATGTTCGCTTCTTACCAAAGTGAGAAAAAGAACATCGGATTGCAACTTTTAAATAAAACCTTCCCACAAGTGACGGATTCAGTAGTTGGGGTGAGAAACAAAGTTTTTAGATTATTACGGGGCTGTTGGACATTACGAAACCCTCGTCCTTTTGACGACATTACAACATGCTGCCTAGCCAATGGTCATAACGGTTATTTTCCACAAGACCAAGGATGGGAAGTCATCTTAGTAAAACCAGAATGCATGACTTGTTTCTGGACTTATGAATTACGTGTCTTTATTTCCTTTGCTGAACAACTTGCGTATTAACTAGATTTATCTTCAAAACTGTCCTGTATAATAGTGTTTTATATTTCATGTTATATGTAATATAGCGAAGTTGTAAGTTTGAAGAATATTTGTTTGTGATATATTTTTATAATTAGTTTTTCATATGGAATTGTAGTAGTTGAATTGTATATTAGCTACTAAGTATGAACTTAACGGGTAGGTAGTACCCGAATTTAAACTTATAAAATGCTAATATGAAGAAAAAGCTTTTATAAATGAGTTCATATTATGCTATGAGATACTATTGACTACTCTTAATATTCTGTATGATTAACTTGTTTCATTTGACTATTTTGAAGGAAATGGCACCGACTACTCGACACACCTTGAATATGAGCGAAGAGGAATTTCGTGCCTTTCTTGCTTCAAACATAGCCGCAGTACAAGCCGCGCTACATACCAACAATAACTCTGAATCTAGCAATACAGCTAACGGCGCAAGAAATCGTGTAGGATGCTCCTACAAAGAATTCACTACCTACAAACCTTTGGAATTTGATGGAACCGAAGGACCAATTGGATTTAAACGGTGGACCGAGAAAGTCGAATCGGTGTTTGCCATAAGTAAGTGTATTGAAGAGGACAAAGTTAAGTACGCTACGCATACCTTCACAGGTACTGCGTTAACGTGGTGGAACACATATCTTGAACAGGTAGGACAAAATGCTGCTTACGCACTACCGTGGTCGGCATTCAAGCAATTGATGAACGAGCAGTACCGTCTTAGAAATGAAGTCAATAAACTCAAGGCAGAACTTAGAGAGTTACGAACACAAGGGTTCGACGTTACCAAATATGAACGATGATTCACAGAGTTGTGCCTATTGTGTCCGGGAGCATTCGAAGATGAAGAAGAGAAGATCGACGCGTTTGTAAAAGGGTTACCAGTAAGGATTCAAGAAGATGTGAGTTCACATGAACCCGCTTCTATACAGAAGGCAAGTCGAATGGCTCATAAACTCATAAATCAGATTGAAGGAAGAATTAAAAAGCAGGCAGCTGAAGAAGCCAACATGAAACAACTCAAGAGGAAGTGGGAGGAACACGGTGACAAGAGTCACCAGTACAACAACAACCCCAACAATTACAACCACAATCGCAACAACTATCCCAACAACCGCAACAACAATCGCAATAATAACCGCAATCCTAACAATAACTACAACAAACATCCCAACAACAACAACAACTACAACAACCGTTTCAACAACAATAACAATCCTAACAACAACCTCAATAACAACAACGGCAACAAAAACCAAAAACAGCCATGTCATAGGTGTAAAGAAACTCACCAGGGGTTTTGCACGATATTTTGCAACAGGTGTAAAATAAATGGTCATAGCGCGATAAAGTGTGAGGTCTACGGACCAAAGTTTAACAGAACTAAAGGAACAAATAATGTCGGAACAAGTAATGCCGAAACGAATAGTGTCGGAGCAAGTAATACCAACGCTGTTTGTTATAAATGTGGAAAATCGGGCCACATTATTAGAAATTGCCCAAATTAGGGGAATACTAATGGGCAAGGCCGTGGAAGAGTTTTCAATATTAATGCGGCAGAAGCACAGGAAGACCCGGAGCTTGTTACGGGTACGTTTCTTATTGATGATAAATCTGCTTATGTTTTATTTGATTCGGATGCGGATAGAAGCTATATGAGTTGAGAATTTTGTGCTAAATTAAGTTACCCATTGACGCCTTTGGATAGTAAATTTTTACTCGAATTAGCAAATGGTAAATTAATTTCAGCAGATAATATATGTCGGGAGAGAGAAATTAAACTGGGGGATGAAACGTTTAAAATTGATTTAATACCAGTCGAGTTAGGAAGTTTTGATGTAATAGTTGGCATGGACTGGTTGAAAAAAGGTGAGAGCAAAGGTCGTTTCTTACAAAAATGCGATTCGCATTATGCGTGAAAAAGAAAAACCTTTAATGGTGTACAGAGAAAAGGGCAACATGAAGCTACATCTTATTAGTAATTTGAAGGCACAAAAACTAATAAGAAAAGGTTGCTATGCTGTTCTAGCACACGTCGAGAAAGTACAAACTGAAGAAAAGAGCATCAATGATGTTCCCGTCGCAAAAGAATTTCCCGATGTATTTCCGAAAGAATTACTGGGACTACCTCCACATCGATCTGTTGAATTTCAAATAGATCTTGTACCAGGAGCTGCACCAATAGCTCGTGCTCCTTACAGACTCGCACCCAGGGAGATGAAAGAACTGCAAAGCCAACTGTAAGAACTATTAGAACGTGGTTTCATTCGACCAAGCACATCACCATGGGGAGCTCCTGTTTTGTTTGTCAAGAAGAAGGATGGTACATTTAGGTTGTGTATTGACTACAAAGAGTTGAATAAACTTACCATCAAAAACCGTTATCCACTGCTGAGAATTGACGACTTATTTGATCAACTACAAGGCTCGTTGGTTTATTCAAAAATCGATTTACGTTCTGGATATCATCAAATGCGAGTAGAGGAGGATGATATTCCAAAAACTGCTTTTAGGACGCGTTATGGTCATTACGAGTTTATGGTTATGCCGTTTGGATTGACTAACGCACCAGCTGTGTTCATGGACCTTATGAACCGAGTGTGTGGGCCATATCTTGACAAGTTTGTCATTGTTTTCATCGATGACATACTTATTTACTCAAAGAATGATCAAGAGCACGAAGAACATTTGAGAAAAGTGCTAGAAGTACTGAGGAAAGAAAAACTGTACGCTAAGTTTTCAAAGTGTGCATTTTGGTTGGAAGAAGTTCAATTCCTCGGTCACATAGTGAACAAAGAAGGTATCCAGGTAGACCCGGAAAAGATCGAAACTGTTGAAAAGTGGAAAACCCCAAAAACTCCGAAGCATATACATCAATTTTTAGGATTGGATGGTTACTACAGAAGATTCATCCAAGATTTATCCAAAATAGCAAAACCCTTGACTGCATTAACGCATAAAGGGAAGAAATTTGATTGGAAGGATGAACAAGAGAAGGGGTTTCAGTTATTGAAGAAAAAGCTAACTACGGCACTTATATTATCATTGCCTGAAGGGAATGATGATTTTGTGATTTATTGTGACGCATCAATGCAAGGTCTCGGTTGTGTATTAACGCAACGAACGAAGGTGATTGCTTATGCATCTAGACAATTGAAGATTCACGAGCAAAATTATACAACTCACGATTTGGAATTGGGTGCTGTTGTTTTTGCATTAAAGACTTGGAGGCATTATTTATATGGGGTCAAAAGTATTATATATACTGACCACAAAAGTCTCTAACATATATTTAATCAGAAGCAACTGAATATGAGACAACGCAGGTAGATTGAACTGTTGAATGATTATGATTTTGAGATTCGATACCACCCGGGGAAGGCGAATGTAGTAGCTGACGCTTTGAGTAGAAAGAACGGAGAACCTATACGGGTAAAAGCTATGAATATAATTATTCGTACTAACCTTACTACTTAAATAAAGGAGGCGCAACAAGGGGTTGTAAAAGAAGGAAAGTTGAAGAATGAGATACCCAAAGGATCAGAGAAACATCTTAATATTCGGGAAGATGGAACCCGATTTAGGGCTGATAGAATTTGGGTACCAAGGTTTGGAGATGTGAGAGAAATGGTACTTAAAGAAGCACATAAAACCAGATATTCAATACATCCCGGAGCGGGGAAGATGTATAAAGATCTCAAGAAAAACTTTTGGTGGCCGGGTATGAAAGCCGATATTGCTAAATATGTAGGAGAATGTTTGACGTGTTCTAAGGTCAAAGCTGAACATCAGAAACCATCAGGTCTACTACAACAACCTGAAATCCCGAAATGGAAATGGGAAAACATTACTATGGATTTCATTACTAAATTGCCAAGGACTGCAAGTGGTTATGATACTATTTGGGTAATAGTTGATCGTCTCACCAAGTTAGCACACTTCCTGCCAATGAGAGAAGATGACAAAATGGAGAAGTTGGCGCGATTCTATTTGAAGGAGGTTGTCTCCAGACATGGAATACCCGTCTCTATTATCTCTGATAGGGATGGTAGATTTGTTTCAAGGTTCTGGCAGACGTTGCAACAAGCATTGGGGACTCGTCTAGACATGAGTACTGCCTATCATCCACAAACTGATGGGCAGAGCGAAAGGACGATACAAACGCTTGAAGACATGCTACGAGCATGTGTTATTGATTTCGGAAACAGTTGGGATCGACACCTACCGTTAGCAGAATTTTCCTACAACAACAGTTATCATTCTAGTATTGAGATGGCTCCGTTTGAGGTACTTTATGGTAGAAAGTGCAGGTCTCCGATTTGTTGAAATGAAGTGGGGGATAGACAGATTACGTGTCCGGAGATAATACAAGAAACTACCGAGAAAATCATCCAAATTCAACAACGATTGAAAACCGCCCAGAGTCGACAAAAGAGCTACGCGGACAGTAAAATAAAAGATATAGAGTTTGAAATTGGAGAAATGGTCATGCTTAAGGTTTCACCATGGAAAGGCGTTGTTCGATTTGGTAAACGGGGGAAACTAAATTCAAGGTACATTGGACCATTCAAAATTATAGATCGTGTCAGACCAGTAGCTTACCAACTGGAGCTACCTCAACAACTCGCAGCTGTACATAACACTTTCCATGTCTCGAATTTGAAGAAATGTTTTGCTAAAGAAGATCTCACTATTCCGTTGGACGAAATCCAAATCAATGAAAAACTTCAATTCATTGAAGAACCCGTCGAAATTATGGATCGTGAGGTTAAGAGACTTAAGCAAAACAAGATACCGATTGTTAAGGTTCGATGGAATGCTCGTAGAGGACCCGAGTTCACCTGGGAGCGTGAAGATCAGCTAAAGAAGAAATACCCGCATCTATTTCTAGAAGATTCGTCAACACCTTCAACAGCTTAAAATTATTGGACGAAATTTATTTAACGGGTAGGTACTGTAGTGACCCGAACTTTTCCATGTTTATATATATTAATTGAGATTGATATTTACATGACTAAATGTTTCCAACATGTTAAGCAATCAAAATTGTTAAGACTTGATTAAATGAAATAAGTTTCATATAGACAATTGATCACCCAAGTTGACCGGCGATTCACGAACGTTACAAAATTGTAAAGACTACATGTTGTGGTATATATAGACATATATATATGGTTGACATGGGATTATGATAAGTAAGTATCTCACTAAGTATATTAACAATGTGTGATATACATATGAAATGAGATTACTAAGTTAAGAAACTCGAAATGATATATATAAAGATTATCGTTATGATAACGTCTACTAAATACATATGTATCATATTAAGATATTGATACACTATATTTAACATGATAAAATGATATTTAAATATATCATTAAGTGTGTTAACAATGAACTACATATGTAAAAACAAGACTACTAACTCAAGAATTACTAAACGAGACTTATATATAACGATTATCGTTGTAACGATATTTTAATGTATGTATCATATTAAGAGATATTCATACATCATAATATCATGATAATATAATAATTTAACATCTCATTTGATATAATAAACATTGGGTTTACAACATTAATTGAGATCGTTAACTTAAAGGTTTCAAAACAACACTTACATGTAACGATTAACGAAGACTTAACGACTCCATTAGAATGTATATATATGTTGTGTTTTGATATTTATTCTTACACTTTTTAAAGACTTCAAGATACATATCAAAGTACTTCTACTTAACAAAAATTCTTACAATTACATCCTCGTTCAGTTTCATCAACAATTCTACTCTTATGCACCCGTATTCGTACTCGTACAATACACAGCTTTTAGATGTATGTACTATTGGTATATACACTCCAATGATCAGATATTAGCAGCCCATTTGAGTCACCTAACACATGTAGGAATCATCATTTGGCAACTAGCATGAAATATCTCATAAAATTACAAAAATATGAGTAATCATTCATGACTTATTTACATGAAAACAAAATTACATATCCTTTATATCTAATCCATATACCAACGACCAAAAACAACTACAAACACTTTCATTCTTCAAGTTTCTTCATTTAATTGATCTCTCTCAAGTTCCATGTTCAAGTTCTAAGTGTTCTTAATAAATTCCATAAGTATAGTTTCATAAAAATCAAGAATACTTCCAAGTTTGCAAGTCTACTTCCAAGCTTTCTAATCCATTCCAAGTAATCATATAAGATCAAGGAATCTTTGTTATTTACAGTAAGTTATCTTTCTAATTAAAGGTAATATTCATATTCAAACTTTGATTCAATTTCTACAACTATAACAATCTTATTTCGAGTGAAAATCTTACTTGAACTGTTTTCGTGTCATGATTCTGCTTCAAGAACTTTCAAGCCATCCAAGGATCCTTTGAAGCTAGATCCATTTTTCTCATTTCTAGTAGTTTTATCCAGAAAACTTAAGGTAGTAATGATGTTCATAACATCATTCGATTCATACATATAAAGCTATCTTTTTCGAAGGTTTAAACTTGTAATCACTAGAACATAGTTTAGTTAATTCTAAACTTGTTCGCAAACAAAAGTTAATCCTTCTAACTTGACTTTTAAAATAAACTAAACACATGTTCTATATCTATATGATATGCTAACTTAATGATTTAAAACCTGGAAACACGATGAACACCATAAAATCGGATATACGCCGTCATAGTGAAACCGGGGGCTGTTTTGGTTTGGATAATTAAAAACTATGATAAACTTTGATTTAAAAGTTATTCTTCTGGGAAAATGATTTTTCATATGAACATGAAACTATATCCAAAAATCTTGGTTAAACTCAAAGTGAAAGTATGTTTTTCAAAATGGTCATCAAGATGTCGTTCTTTCGACGAAAATGACTACCTCTTTAGTAATTGACATGTAACTTAAATTTCTGACTATAAACCTATACTTTTTCTATTTGGATTCTTAAATTAGAGTTCAATATGAAACCATAGAAATTTGATTCACTCAAAACGAATTTAAAATGAAGAAGTTATGGGTAAAACAAGATTGGATATTTTTGATCTTTTTAGCTACGGGAAATGTTTAACAAATCTATACAAATCATATCCTAGCTAACTTATATTGTATTATACATGTATTCTAATATATTATGTAATCTTGGGATACCATAGACACGTATGTAAATGTTTTGACATATCATATCGACCCATGTATATATATTATTTGGAACAACCATAGACACTCTATATGCAGTAATGTTGGACTTAGCTATACAGGGTTAAGGTTGATTCCAAAAATATATATACTTTGAGTTGTGATCTAGCCTGAGACGTGTATACACTGGGTCATGGATTGATCCAAGATAATATATATCGATTTATTTCTGTACATCTAACTGTGGACAACTAGTTGTAGGTTACTAACGAGGACAGCTGACTTAATAAATTTAAAACAGTAAAAAGTATTAAAAATGTTGTAATTATATTTTGAACATACTTTGATATATATGTACATATTTGTTATAGGTTCGTGAATTGACCAGTGGCCAAGTCTTACTTCCCGACGAAGTAAAAATCTATGAAAGTGAGTTATAGTCCCACTTTTAAAATCTAATATTTTGGGATGAGAATACATGCAGTTTTATAAATGTTTTACGAAATAGACACAAGTAAATGAAACTACATTATATGGGTGAATGATCGAAGCCGAATATGCCCCTTTTGCTTGGTAGCCTAAGAATTAGTAAACCGATCTACTAATTGACGCGAATCCTAAAGATAGATCTATTGGGCCTAACAAACCCCATCCAAAGTACCGGATGCTTTAGTACTTTGAAACTTATATCATATCCGAAGGGTATCCCGGAATGATGAGGATATTCTTAGATATGCATCTTGTTAATGTCGGTTACCAGGTGTTCACCATATGAATGATTTTTATCTCTATGTATGGGATGTGTATTGAAATATGAATTCTTGTGGTCTATTGTTATGATTTGATATATATAGGTTAAACCTATAACTCACCAACATTTTTGTTGACGTTTAAAGCATGTTTATTCTCAGGTGAATACTAAGAGCTTCCGCTGTTGTATACTAAAATAAAGACAAGATTTGGAGTCCATGTTTGTATGATATTGTGTAAAAACTGCATTCAAGAAACATATGTCGATGTAATATATTTCTATTGTAAACCATTATGTAATGGTCGTGTGTAAACAGTATATTTTAGATTATCATTATTTGATAATCTATGTAATATTTTTAAAACCTTTATTGATAAAATAAAGGTTATGGTTGTTTTAAAAATGAATGCAGTCTTTGGTAAACGTCTCATATAGAGCTCAAAACCTCGCAACGAAATCAATTAATATGGAACGTTTATAATCAATATGAACGGGACATTTCAATTGGTATAAACAATTTTGTGATCTAAGGTATATTTAGCTAAACCCTAACTCATGAAATCTGATTTTCATGTGAGTTTCATACTTATGTTGTCAATTGCTCAAGTCTATACGCGTACGTGTTAATTGTGATAGTTATTTTGATTGTTTGATGCGCTAGGGTTTAAAAACGAATTTGTATTTATTTGATCAAAAAAATTAAGTTTTTAAAATGTTAATTATTATGTTACAGTCAGATTCCTTGCGAAAAACTATTGAGTTTAGGCTTTGGATTCGCTTGATTTCGTTTCCGTATGAATAAGTTATGTCGATTTGAATTATCGTTGTGTTTTTGTTGCTTGATCAGAAATCTGGTATTGATAGAAAACGAATTGGTATGTGAGACTTATACCACTGGAAATATAATTTAAAAACACTCAAGTTAGACTAGGATATCATGTCGTTTGCTTATGTATAGCCCGAGATATGCTAGAATTAGTGTAAAAGTAGTTTTATACAGTACTTGCATGAAAATAACCTTGTATGATAAAATATGTTAACTTCTGTGATTAAAGCTTTGCATATTTGAAAAGTAGACACAAATTACTTCATCTTTCATATGTATATCATAGGCTAATTGTATTTAGATCTTCGGATAATCGCGTGCGAATGTGACTAACAAAATGAGAATCGAATCTGAAAATTGAACACGGTTTTGTACTCTGTAGATTTGGTATATTGATTGAGAATGTATGCTTCTGGGAAACGAAACTTAACATGATATGTGACTTATTGTTAGTTTATGTAAATCTCTGAAAACTTATGCATTGGGCACAATAGAGCCATACTTTATGTGAATTCTGATTTGAGCTGAAAAACTGAATGTTCAACTTGCACGAATAAACTGCACCAATTGGCTAAACAAAAGTTGCTAGATTTTTTATATGTGTTACTTTGATTTGTCCTTGAACTATGGACAATGGTCTTGTATCAATTGCATGTTCCTAACTCTGGTTATAGCCAAAATGAAATCAGTGCACGGTCAGAAACTGACCTGGAAAACCCCAAATGTATCCCTTCTGATTCCTGACTTTTAATTGTCGTATGAGTCCCTGGCTAGACTTTTTGGAATTTATTTTAAGTATATTTATGATCTGGAGTTTTTCATATTTACTTGAATTTTGTACTATGAGATAATGTGCTAAGTATGCTACGTGTTCATAAACTTTGTGCATGTCGATAAACTGAAATTGTGAAAATGATCATTCATGACCTAAAACGTATTGTTTGACTTAGGTTTGACATGTTGACTAATATTTGACATGAACCTACTGATGTTGACTTCAGTTGACCACATTGACCAAGTTTGACTTTCGGTTTGACTTCGGTTGACTTTGTTTGACTTGCATGATATATTTGACTTTTACTTTGAAACGCTTCGAGTCGAGCAATAAGACAACGTACACTATGAAACCACACTTATTTAAGATACATATATTGACCAACCTACATACGTATACTTAGGTTGCATTACTCGGCTATAAACCATACAAGTTAATTGTTCACTTTTCAATCCGAGCTTATTTCAAATGTGAGTCTACAGTCCCGCTTTTTACATGTT